>NW_007578000.1:127180-139629 GCF_000690725.1 Stegastes partitus | reverse complement strand
CAACAAATCTAAATGCTTCTCTTTGAGCAAACATTTAAACTCAGTGACTCTATGTATCTATCTAACATGTCAAGTAAAAATCGTACATTTGTTATGATTTGGACATAAGCGTTGCAGAATGGTTCACTAGCCTTCTATAAAATAACACATCCACATTGGTGTTTTTCATTGCCAGGTGTAAAGACCGGAGGAGCAGACAGAAACATGCTTCTGTGTGAACACTGGCCACATTTGGAAGTCCAGCTATTGTTTATTAGCTCTGTAGTTTCTTGATGTTGGTTTTACTTGGAGGGACTGGTTCTTCCATACCTGGAGGCAATCCTGTCACGGCCATTTGGGCTGCTACCTCAGTATCAGCATCACGATGGCTTCTGCGCCTCGGGCCCTTGGGTGCTCAGTGTTCCAGAGTCAGGGTACAGGCTGCATCTCAGAACAAAGCAGCTCCACTTTCATGCTTTTGTCCAGACTTCGCCAAATACAAGACAGGTTCCTGGGCCATTTCATCAGAGACAAAGCCTCCGGGAAAGGGAGGGAAAAGATGGCATCATAAAAAACAAATCATGCAGGAATTGAACCAAGGTCACAAAAATGGGATTTTGTCATGAAGCCATGAAACAGAGGAGCTGTGTGGTGGGGTGAGATTTAATTTTACTCAAACCATTTGACTTTAGATGTGACAAGCTGTCTCTGTCTGTGTGTATCTTCCCCAGTGGCAGTAAAAATGACCTTGTCTTTAGGTGACAAACTGGACACCTGACATCTTATTTTGCTCCTCTGTCACACAAACACACACACAGACACACACACAGAGGGTGCAGTGACAGTAAGTGATATGGGAGACGCTCTCTCTCTCATCATGAAGACTTATCATACACCCACATGACAGAGGCAGGCTTTCTAGGCAGGTGGACACGCACACACGCATGCACACACACACACACACACACACATAACCACACACCTACACACACACAGACTCACACATGTCTAGTGGTGAGGCTGTGGGGACAGTTGATCCCCAGACAGATTAGGCTGCAAACTGAAATCTCCTCAGGCCAGCCCTGAGATCTCACACACACACACACACACACACACACACACATACACACACGCCCAGTGTCAAAGCTTTAAAGTCACATATTTTCGACAGACAGCTGTGGCATCCTAGTTAAAAGTTTGAGTAAAGTCTGGAGTCCAACCATCAGAGAGTTCAAACAAGGCGTGAACATATTTGTATATTTGTGTTAAGAAAAATAAGGAAAAATTGTGTGCTGTACTAAATAGATAAACGATGAGCAGCTACCATATTTAGGTAGCAAATATTGGATTGTTTACAACAACATGTCAACAAATTGCTAGGATGCTCTAGAGCACAGGTGTCAAATCTGTGTAATTATATTTGGCCCGTTAGATAATACCAAACGTCTGTTAGAGATAGCCCACTGGTATGTAGTGCATGCACTGCTAATATTACACATCCCAGAATGCTGTGCTGGTGCGTTGGTGAAGACCTGCAAGCGTCCCCTTCTGTTGACATTCATTAGCAACTCTTGACATTTGTTAGCAACTTCATGTTACCGTCACCTCAAGAAAATTTAAGTCACCTCTGAAAAAATGGCCAAAGGAAGATGGAAAACAGGAGCTTTCAAGACACCTCGGAGGCAGATTGTCTGTTCAGGAATTTGAAAACTTTTCTGTGTTTCTCCTTTTCATTAAATGCATTCTTTTTTCTTATTTATTTTTTTAAATGTTGGTTGTTTTGTTGTTGGCCTGTGGATAAAGGTTTCCACTGAAAATAAACTCAAACGCGGACCAAAAAATCTCCTCCTCCTCCCCAACCACCTCCCTTTTTAAAAACAGTCAATTTATATCCATGTATTAAATAACCAATCATTCTCACCCAACCGGTCAAGGCAGATGGCCGCCTTTCCTGAGCTCAGTTCTGCTGGAGGTTTTTTTTTCTACCCTCCCTTGGGTTTTTTTTTTGGTTCTTTCCCACCGTTGCCAACCATTTGCTCAGAGGGAGGCAACTTTGGAACTTTGGATTGCTGGGTTCTCTGTTTAAATTTGTAAGGTCTTCATCTTACCACGTTAAGTGCTATGTGATGACATGTGTTGTAAACTGCGATACACAAAAAAAATTGAATTGAAAATTGAATTGAATTTAAAAACCCTGGTTGTTTCTCATATTGTGGGACTGTAGGATGCAGATGGTTCATTATTGTACCTTGGAACTCTGTAATCTGGATTTTTGTGAGGACCATTTAAGTTGGTCTCCTTGTTCTTGTGTTTATAATGTATTTATTTGATTATTGTGAATTTAAGGCTCTGCCGGGGGTTTGTGATCTGGCCCGTGACTTAGTCCCAGTTTTTATTTTGGCCCACTGTGTATTTCAGTTTGACGCCCATGCTCCGTAGCATTGACTGGAAGTTTAATGTGGTGGCCAGAGGTGTCGCTAACTTGGTAGTGCATGACTTCTTCTAACTCCTGGCTATTCCAAAATGAGCAAAAAGGTGGAGCGTTCGTGGACCTGAAGCAAGTCATGCAATGTCACACCTTTAAAATGCATAAATTTAAGCTTTATTAACATTTAGAGTTAGATAAAAGGGGAATTAGCCACAAGGACCAAAACCATTTTTGTACGAGGCTGTAGATATGTTTTATTCTTCTGTAAAGTTAGACATTTTAACATGGGGGTCTATTGGAATTGACTTACTTGTAGTGCTAGCCACTAGTGGCCAGTCGGGGAACTGCGCTTATGTATTGGCAAAATTTTTCAGCCCCCTAGGTTGCCACTTGCTCTGGAGGATGTTGGGGAGTTAATTAAGCTTCTTTTTTATTAAGTATTATTATTATTATTAAGTAAATAAGTCTTTGAGATCTTTTTTCTTTAGAGACCCATAAAAACAAATTATAGCAACACTGACATCTGAACATACAAACAGGGTCACAAGATTGACACTAAAATAAAACCATAAACATAGAAGTTAGAAAAGCACTCAGAGATGAGCATCAAAACCTCTGACAGGTGTTATTTCCATTGTAGATGCTGCCGTTCATTATTTGCTCAGCATAGTGCAAACTTTTTGAGTCGGTTCAGGACTTTCTATTGACCCACATTTTGCTGTGACTTTGGACTCCGTTGTGACTGCTGTAAGTCCAAGCTTGTTGGAAACTGCTGCTTTCTACAAGCTTGCAAGTTACAGAGGGATGTTTTTGATACGCAGAATTAATTTTGGGTGGATTTCTTATAGATCTACAGTTCCACTCGCATCACTCAAAATTGGCTAACCCTTTGGTTTGCCTCACCTTGCCCTAAGAGGTTCCTAACCTGAACTAAAAGACTTCCATCAGTCAAATATTAGTACTTGCCTTCAAACACTCTCATTGATCACACATGACGGGGAGATACACCATGTTTTAAGATCAATGGTTTTCTCCAACACAGCGGAGTGGAAGCTTAACTGAAGCTAACCCTGCATTGACAAGTCTCTCCTCTCATATCTTGATCAGATGAAATGTGTTCAGGGCCACTAGTGTTTGATTACATAACAGCTGTGGACAGCTATTTGCAGCACATTTCATTATTTATCTCTCTCACGTCTTTTGATGTACCAGAGCTACAACTCTGATTTCTACAACGACACAACAACACATTTTAGGAAAGATATCAAGTTTTTTTTTTTTTTTTAGTCTGTGGTAGTTATTTACAAGTAAGTTGCTTTTGATTGTTGTTTGAAATTGAATGTGTGGACAATGAGGAGGGAATGGCAACGTGGAAACAGATTCATGTTGACAATCACTTTTCGCTTTACGCTTCCTTTCTGTCAGCACTACCGTCCTTATCGGCAGCAGGAAAATGCCCTGAAAATGTCTAGAAAAATTTACAAGAGCTCCTCACTCGCTGCTTTTTAGGAACTTTAATCATCCTTTGCTTTCTGTTTCTCTTTCTGTTGTTTCATCTTTGTCTTTTCCTTCTTTAATTATTAATAGGAATTTACTAAAATATATATATATATGTTGCTTCACATATTTATGCCTCTCCTTTTGTTCTATTTTCCTGTTTCTTGCCTTCACTTGCTGAGCTGTGCTTAGTTTATTTTCTCACCAATTTCAATTTTGTGCTTGTGTAGGTTCGACTACCAGGAGCTGCTTCATAACTCCAGCTTCTGCCTGGTGCCGCGAGGCCGACGTCTTGGATCCTTCCGCTTTCTGGAGGCCTTGCAGGTGCGTGTGTGGGTTTATCCTTGGATGGATAATGTCACTGTATACTGCATTTTTGCCCAGGTATGTGTGTGTGTGTGTGTGTAAAATGTGTGGACACTCTATTGGGACAAGAGTGGAATTAAGCTCACACATGACATTTTGTTAACTCCACTGCATTAAAAAGTGTTCGTAATATTTTACCCACCCCCTATATGTTCATACTAGAATATATTGTAAGTCTTCCAGAAGTCTTAAATTTAACATATACCTTAAAAAAAAAGAAAAATCTATATTAGAAACACTTTCAATGCAGAGAATTGGCTCAACTAAAAACATTGTAGGACTGTTGTTACAGATGCATCAGTGTGTCAGCAGTGTTTTCACTGGTTGGTCAAGGCAGAACTCATAAAGTATAAAGATGTGTTTTTTGAACTGCTGATGTAAAAATCCAGTGGAGGAGACTAACAATGGACATGGTAAGTCATTTGCTTGGGCAGTCTACAAAAGAGCATGTCAGTGTAGATTCTCAGTCATCCAGGTCATCGTAGTAGTCGAAATCAACTGGACTTCTCTTGCAGGTTCTTCAAGCTGTTTCACCTCTTATCCAGGAGGCTTCTTCAGTTCTAACTGACTAATGGGGGGGTTACAGAATTTATAGTCTCTCCAGCTCACATTGGTAATGGCCCATGGCTTGTTGTGAAACCAGGTGGTCCACCAATATTGACAGCCATCATGGTGGTGAAGCTGCCAGTTTACACAACAAAGGATATCAATCTGCCATGTCACTGGTGACTCAAGAAGGTAATAAAAGTGAAACTTTCTGGGAAGAGACTTTATCACTGCGTTATAGGTGCTTGGCAGGTGGTGTTGCAGACCCCCTCCTCTGTTTCGAGATGGCTTTTCCAATTTGACATAGATGGCTTCCTTCACTCCTCTCTCAAACCATCTGTCCTGACTACAGTGACTATAAATTCTGTAACTCCCCATTAGTCAGTCAGAACTGAAGGAGCCTCTGGGAAGAGAGGTAAAACATTTTCAAGAATCTACAAGAGAAGTCCAGTTGATTTCCAATGAAGCTTCTATGATTACAAAATAGTATGACTCTCCTTCAAAGAAAAACAGCAGCAAAAGCCCAAAATGGGATATGTTTATATTCAAGTGACAGTGCCCTTGAGTGACCACGGTATTTATGACAGGGCGAAGTCAAGTGACATTATTAATGAACAAAGCTGTCTTCTTAGAGAGGAGGCTGGGGCAAATGTTTGGGTCAACAAAACATTGGATGTGTCTTAACAGAGCTTTACTTTACTTTACTTTGTAAAACTAGTTATTTTTAAGCAAACTTCAATATCACTCCCCAACCTCAACAACACATCTGACCTGAGACCATTTCCCTAATCCTAAGCATGTTGTGTTTGTACCATTCTTGTGTGTGTTGTGGACAAACAGTATGTTCTGTTGTTTCGATTGGAAAGCTAGCGAAGAATACCATTAACACAGCCACGTTTTGGTTGTACAAGGACCGAATGGCTTGTATCAACAAGCCCGGTACCCCATGCTCCTGCAGTACCCCCTACATGGCCCCTCAACTGACAAGGTCGTAAGCCTTTCACAAATCCATAAAACACACTGGGACTGACTGGTCGAACTCCTGTGAACCCCTCAGCAGCTCCACAAGAGTAAAGAGCTGGTCCACTGACGGAATCTTCATTGCTCCTCCTGAATCCGAGGGTCAACAATCGGTCAGATCCCTCCTTTCAGCACCCTAGAGGTTGAGTAGTGTGATACCCCAATAATTGGAGCACACCCTCCCCTTGTTCAAAAATGGGAACCACAACCATCCAACCAAAAGTCGTTCTCCTTAGCCTCTATGAACTCCTTCCACACCTGAGTTTAAGTTTCCACAAATGCCGCAACTACAGCCCTTTTGACCGACTGATGCTTGTCTGCTGGCTGACCCCTGAGCTAACCAAGCCCCACAAGGCCTCCTTCTTTAGCCTGACAGCCTCTTTCACTGCTGGTCCACCAGTGGGTTTTCAGCTTGTCACCACAACAGGCAGCAGTGGTCACAGCTCCTAACACCCGCTTCTGCAATGGAGGCTTGAAACATGGCCCACTCAGATTCCATGTCCCCGACCTTGCAGGAGAAGCTCTTAGGGTTTACCAGGTCTACCTGGCAGCTTTCCAGGCCATCGGATCCATGTCACTGCGAGGTGGTGATATTTAAAATGTGACCTCTCTAGTTATTAAAATCACCACCAAGATGTGGCAACAAGTAACAATGAAAATCTATTTTATGGCACCATATGTTTCTGAAGCTTGATAAGCTATCATCATACATTAACAGGAATGTCCGTGTTTAAAAAATCCTAAATGAACTATTGTTTTGCCCGTAGGGGAACTCCCCTAAAGACCGCAGCATTACCTCCCATGGGGTAGGGGTCCCATATGGTCTAGGACCCTGGTTTTCACCTAGGTGGCCCAGGGTTTGACTCCCACTATGAGAATAAAAGCCATGGCTTGTTAGATGGGCTCTGGGCTAATGTCAGAAAGTCAGGAATTCAAGCCCTGGTAACACATCTTAACTCTCATCCTGACATAATTTTCAACTACACACATTTCTGGAGGCACCATTCTACAGAAACAACACCAGGACACTGGTACTGTGGGAAAAGTGAAGCAACTACTGGTAGTTAGTGGCCTCATCACTGTTATGTCATCATGTAATTAGTGGCAAAGGTTTGCCAGTCAGCCTGTGGAGCTCCAGCTGGGTACTACAATGAATCAAACAGTTCCTTGTTCTCCTACCAACAGTGCATCTTATTACTATTGACAATCTGTCATATCCCTGACACAGTAAGGGCCTGTTTCTGCAGATACACCACAGAGAAGAGAAGAGGACGTTAATACACATCCTCAGACCACAGAAGTGTTCATCTTGCATTAGCACATTGTTTCTATCTGTTTCTCTGTTGTTTTGACATTAAGTATCTGGCTCGACTCTGCGCTTGCCTTCGGCTGTCTTGTTTTCCTTGTTCTTGTTTGTGTTTTTTTCGCCTTTCTGATTATATATTCTGTTGTCGACAGACTGCACATTTAGGTTCAGGCATAAATGGGTTGTGCATGTTTCTATCCAGGGGACTCATCCCGAGCAGTCACTACAGACATTTTTATTCATGTTTTCCTGCAGTGCTTTATCGCTTTTTGGAAATCCAGGACCAAACTGTCTTCACCTTGTTTTAAACTGCCAATACTTTTGAGTTATCCACCAAGAAGATTTAGCAGCGAAGAAATGCTGATTAACATCCAGGTACCAGGCTTTGCAAAGTATGGAGTAACTGTGGATGCCTTTGATCAGCACATACACTTTATTTACTTCACTTATTTACTTTTAAAGGACAGTGTATATCTGCTGTCCCTGACAAGGATATGCAACAACAAGAAAGATACAGACTCCACCGACTTCTCTGCAGTGTTTTTTTAAAACCATAATGTTCACTGTTTTTAATCAAAAGCAATGAGCAAGTAGAGCCTGAATTTTCTGATGACATTAGAAAAGGTGATGTAGTTAGGAAAGATTGCTTAAAAGCAATAAAAAAGAATGATTGGCAGAAAAATGCCTTCAATCCCTTTAATTAAACTTTCATTTTAAATGCACACCAATTATTTTAATTGCCTTTTTCAGTAAATCTGATCTATTTGCCAGTAGTGAGAAAAGAAAAGAAAAAAAAACTGAACATAAGTCCCCTGTGCTAAGGTATAATAATCATTAAAATTCAGAGGACAGCAGAAGAGAGGAGAGACAAACAAAGAGACATGTAAGAGGGTGACAGTGAGAAAAAGACAAGAAAAGAAGAGAGAAAGTCATCTCACAAAGCCAGACTAATCAAAGCAGTGGGAATTTGCATCGACAGGTCACCGATCATGCACTCGGCATTTTGTGAATCTCCTTTAATCTCGCGGTTTCACTTGATTGAGAATCCAGTCGAACTTGAACTTTAAATGAAAATACCAGACTTATTGAATTTTTTTTCTTCTGCTATGCCACCGCTCTACTGCTTTAGATTACACAGTCAGATCCTACTGTACAGTATGTAGTTAAAGTGAAGCCATGTGTCATGAAACATCCTGCTGTCAAACCACATCAGGATCACTTTCACCTTCTGGAGAAATAAAATGATTATCATTAAGACACATTTGTTTCATCCATCCATCCATCCATTATCTATACACCGCTTAATCCTCACTAGGGTCGCGGGGGGGCTGGAGCCTATCCCAGCCGACTTAGGGTGAAGGCAGGGGACACCCTGGACAGGTCGCCAGTCCATCGCAGGGCACATTTGTTTCATTTATTTTGCTATTTGCTCGTCGCATTACAATGTATATAAGCAGATATTCAGCACTGCAACGGCATTTTTTTGTCAGCAACTATGAATGCTCGTCACATAACATATTTTTTTTCTAAGAAATGAAGGCCTTTTCATCACATCCCAGCAAACCTTTCATACGTGAAACTGTCACATGCAGTATGTGATTTTTACCTATTCACATAAGAAAACTGAAATTGATCACTTTTTAGTTTTGTTTAAAAAAAAAATAGTGTAACACCACTGTAATGTATTGAAATCTATTTAGACACAAGAATGAATAAATTGTATTTATTGAAAAATGCAATCATAATATTACTATATATAACATCACTAAGGGATGATCTGAGCAAAACGGCAGAACCATTTAAAATGGGAGGCAGATCATTTGTGTAAATTAAAAATATAATTAAGATTCACAAAGTACATTAGATCAGAAAGATGAAATAAGATGTTAAACTAACAGCAAAAAATACACTTTCACAGGACATATTAACCTTTTCATGCATGAATCATGATACAACGGAGAGGGATTTTTTTTTTTTCTTTTCAGAGTTTTCTATGACAACACTTTAAACCACACGCCCATTTGGCTTAATTTGCTTAAATTTCTAAAATAGAAATCTGAACATTGGATACATTTAATTTTAAAATTCTTGTTTAATTTTGTTGACACAGGTTTTTACTGTCAGGATTCTTAATATCTCTTTTTAGCACTTCATAAATGAGAAAATTCTGTTAACAGACAGGAAAAAAAAAGAATAAAACGTTTTATAAATCAGACTGTGAATGATATATGAACAGACTCCTTTGTAAAAACCTTCTGGAAAGGTTGTTCTATGAAAGTATACTGAAGTAGAGAAGTGTAGCTCAGAGTAGAGGGGAAAAAAACAACAAAAACAAACAAACAAACAAACAAAAAATCCTACATTTGTCTCGGGTACCACTACTAACAGTTCCAAATTACACATCATCAATACATATCACTCCCAAACCTCCCCAGTTTGTAACTTACATTTCTTTATTGTCCAGTGTCAAAATAGACAACGTAAAGAAAAACAAACACAAAATGTGTTTTCTTTCTAAGAAAAACAAAAGTAATATGTTGAAACTTTGATCAAAGTATTTTGTTGGATTATCTATTATGGAATAAAAGGACTGATCAGATATTTCACAAGCGACGGGAACATTGTCACCGCTGTCGGCCATTTTGAATTTATGACGCAATATTTCTGGCTAACGAATAATAATAAAGACAGTGATTATACAGAAATAGAGGGAAGGCTTGGAAGATCGTTGACTGCTGGTTTGAACTTATATTACAAATAATGCTGTTTAAGCTGAAGGTTCAACAACTGGTCACTGCAGTGGGCGCTGTGCACGAAAAGATTAAAACCAAGACAAAATAGATTCAGTTCAGTTCATGAAAAAGATAAATAGACACTGAGACGGTTGACACTGCTGATAAGTTCCAAACATTACATTTTCTTTGTTGATTTTTTTGAAATGCTAAATAATCAGAACCTTTAATTAACTTCTGTCCTCCTTCTGGGCAATATTCAAATGGATCTTTTAGTTTCTTTTATTGAGGAACCATTGCTTCCTGATTTAGCAGCATTGGTGTAACTTGCACATCTGGAACTGCTCATCGAAAGCGTCCAGCTGTGATGTTCAGAGTTGACATTGTCTTTGACTGCTTGTAATGTCGTCACTGTCTGACTGGACCATGAACTGCCCACAGTCATTATGTCAAAGCACCCTGAGTTGGGCTCCCTCCTCCCACCACAGCAGATTTAAAAGACAAATCAAAGCAGAGCCTTAAATGCTCTTTTCTATATGCCCTTTTATCATTCAACGCTATCAGTAGAGCTGAAGAAGTGTGACGGCTAATATTCTTCATAAAACCTGCTGCCTTCGATGAGAAGCAGGCCTTGTTTAATCCCCATAACTGTTACTTTATTGCCTGTTATATCATCTGAGCTCTGAATATAATAAATGACAACACAAGCTTCTAGATGAGGCATAAAATACATGAAATGAAAGAAATTAGCCAGAAAATATGGAGTATTTTTACTTTAACCACAGTTTAATAGTGCGGCGGAGTGTACAATCAACTTCTCTCGATTAACCACGAAATGATGAACAGTTTAAAGAACCTCTTCATAAAATGAATTTACAGCAGCACAGAGAGCTCCTGGGGGGGAGAGAGAAAACAGCTCCTAATGAATTAAGTCACATAAATGAATCCTCTACACACTGAGGCAGACTGGAAAATAAATAAATAAATGCACTTTATTATGTCCTTAATCTTTTTGGCAACTCTATTTGTTTTTGAAAAACTTACTTGGAACATATTGAAAGTGTCTAAAGAGACGGAAACTACCAAAGAGGATAAATCTCTCAGTGAAGAAAGTAAAAAAAAAAAAAAGAGCATAAAACTGATCCTCCCAGTGCTCCACTTTAAACTTCTGCTCAGACTGGGTTTGCCACTGGGACCGTTCTCCCTCACTCGAGCTGTGAAATCTTGTAAACAGTTTAAAATAACATTTCTCTCTTTATTTGTTCTCTTTCTCATAAGAGTAGCTGTTCTCTGAAGGAAAGTTTTATTATATAAACCGCAGCTGATCTGAAAATTAGGATAAATTAGTCATCATAAGCAATAACTTGTATTTAAAGTAGGATCAGATGAGGATCGCACTGATTTAAAAAAAACAAGCAACACACAAGCAGTTTTGAGGGGTTACTTTTAAAAGGCGTTTTTCTACAGAATCCATGAAGACATGCTTTTTATTGTAATTTATAATGTATTCTGTTTGATTATTGACAGTGCGTAGTGCATTTTCAATAGGTTAGTTCAGCGTTATCTGAAATGATCATAGACTGAACCCAGGAGTCACTCTGAGTCATCTGTCTGACCTTTTACTTTTCAAAATACCAACTTAAGAGTAACAACCAGTAAACAAGAAGAAAATCAAACTATGTGACTTTACAATTCTGTCGAACATTTTCTTCTCACTTTTTTTTTTTTCTCTTTTTGCCACAAGTCCTCTTAAGATAAACATGACAGTTTTTACCTTGTGTTGTTCCACAGCATGGAATGGGTGACAAAGACTTAACTCACTGTAACATAAATCTGCACTGCGAGGAAGCTAACTAACATGCCGAAATGTTGTGGTTCTTGTGTGGTTATTTAAAAGCTTCCAGATATTTAGGTGTTACTGGTTTAAAGTAATTGGCCACGTTGATCATGTTGTATTATGGCTGGAGATCTGTTTGTTAGCCTGCTTAGGAAGCCATGCTGACAGTGTTCCACTCATAAGGTGTTTATAGAGATGGATGAAGCCTCCCTGACATCACTTGAGGAGCTGTTGTGAAGCTGAGTGTAGTGGAGACTCCCACTCACTGGTAGTTCATTAAAATCCGCTTGTGAAGCTGAGACAGGCATACATTTAAGCCTTAAAACTATTTAAATTGTGAGTTATATAAAGATTCATCCTCTTTACAGTTGTTAAAAATGGACAAACTAGTAACAGAGACTAAGCAGTTAGTTGTACCCATCTGTAAACGTGTATATTTCTGCTGTAAAGTTTAACAGTTTAACATTGAGTTTGATGGGAGTTGACTTGCTTTTGTAGACAGTCTCTAGTGGACATTCAAGGAACTGCAGTTTTTGTTTGGCTTTGTTTCCCAGCAGCCGAGGTTGCTGCTTGGTTTCCACTTATTTACATACTTACATACTGGTCATGTTTTATGATAATTTAAGAATTCCTGTCAAGAATTCCCTCATACTAAGTGTATATACCAAATTTGAAACTACAGATCTATTTAGAATGTCTTGATAGCCTATATCACCTTAATAAAAGTAAATAAAAAAT
>NW_007578000.1:119513-123824 GCF_000690725.1 Stegastes partitus | reverse complement strand
TTTATGGAGGTTAATGTCACACATGATTAGTGCGAAGACTAACAGGAAGTGAAACATCTGACACTTCTTTCTCTTCACTGTTTCTGGCTCTGGTTTGCAGATTCTTTAAAAATAACCCACCTTTCAAAACCCACCAGCGAGTTTTTGGATTCAGAGCGTTAGGTAAACTTGTATTAGACTATTTAATATTAATAGCATGTGTATGTAGTATTAGTTTTTTGTTGGTTTTTTTTTTCAAATTTGAACCTAAAAATCAAAACAACACTCACACACAGAAACAAATCAGCTGATGCTCACTGTCAGTGGAATCAGATAGGAAGACAGTGTTTTAATAAAACTCATACAGTATATTTTGGAGAAACTGGGCCAAACTCTTGCCATGAGTGGAGCCTGTCAGCATATAGGTGATGTGTCGACACAGAGTTCAGCTGAAAGAAGGTGGGAAGTCTAATTGCAGTCACGTGTCTTGTAGTAAATGGTTTTTTTTTCAGATGTGACAGCCGCAATATTCACGGTCACTCACACCTCCCGCAGGAACTAGCTTTTATCGAAGACGGATTATTTTACAATTCAATCGTCTTCTGTCCCTTTTAATTACACGAGCAGACTGAGCTCGTGATATTTACATTCTCTAATTACTCTCACCGTTACTGTGTGTCACCTGCATGGCCTGTACCAACACCTGGACAGTAAGCCTGGGAAGTGTGTGTGTGTGTGTGTGTGTTGTGTGGATGGGAGTCGAAATGTGTCTGTTTTAATTGTGTCTCTGATTCCCTGTCAGCCTTCTATCAGCACCTAGCAATGATGATAATTACATTTTTCTCTGTGAAACACAAAATAGCAGACAGCCATCATTAAAAATATCACAAATTTGGCTTTTAGATAAAATAAAGAAACCTTCATTTATTTATTTATTTATTTATTTTAGCATCAGTTAACATGACCGAGGCCCACCATGACACAATAATGTTGTCGGAAGATTTGTTGTCGGGTTCGTTGCCTGCGACAAAACAAACCCGTTTTTAACGCGTGCTAATTGTTGGTTAAGATAATGCGCGTGAAGTGATAAACATGCTCTGACAGGGACACTGAGGGTGTTCACATCTATTACAGAGGCTGAACAAAAACAAGCATTTTTCCATGAATTTTCCTGATCTAGATGCAGACACGTACAGAATTAATAAAAACAATGCAGAGACGGGGAAAACAGCACAGAGTTCAAAGGTTTTCAGGATAAAACCTGTTGATAAAATAAAAAACATGACCACTGCTGTGCTCACTTTTTTTTCTCTTCATGTGTATTTGCACACCCACTTACCCGCCACATCTGAACACACACACCACGCAGCCATTTTAATCCTGCAGTTTGGTGAACAGTGGTTGTTAAAGGTTTATTTTTCCTTCTTGACTTGCATGTTAAAAAGAAATTACTTGGAAAATGTAAAGAAAGGAACAGTAGAAACTATCTTAGAAAATAAATAGCACAATTTTGTACGATAAAAGATTGTCCCTGAGGTTTTTCATATTCCTCTTCTATGTGGGGTGGCAGTGAAACAAGAGCTGAAAGCATTCGTTAAACAATTGATACTATACTGGAACTGCAGCAACAAATCTATCAAATAATTAGTTGCGAGCTACTTAATTTATCTCCAGCTGTTTTGATAATCAATTAATCAGTTTAAGTGATTTATGTTCATTTAAAAAAAAAAAAAGTCTAACTTTGGTGCTTCCAGCTTCGTAAATGAGAATATTTTGTGGTTTCTTTCCTCCTCCATGAAAGTAAACTGTATGTCTTTAGGTTGTGGACAAAACGAGACCTTTGAGGATTTTATATTGGGCTCTTGCACTATTTCCTGACATTTCATACACAAAATAACAAATCAGTTAATAGAGAAAATTATCCGATATCTATATTTNTTAAATCTGAGGTTGGCAGCATCGTTTTGACATCATTGGTGAAAAAATCCAAACTAATCTTTCTTTAGATAATCTAGATCACGACAGCAGATTTTCCCAGTGCTGGATGTGGCGGTGCAACTGGTTGGATGGAGGACTAATTCACGTGGTGGATGTTTAATGAGAGTACAAAGATGATTTCTGTCAACTGCAGCTTTAAGTGAATCTAAAATTTTCACCAATCCAAACACTTTCCTTGTATATGTTCTTAAAATATCTTACAGCATGTTGATTTAAAGCTTTACCATTTTTCCTCCAAAATAAATTCTGACTCTGGCATTTATTAATATATTTAGGAATGTGATGTGACAGCAGCTCGTGATACAGATAATCAAGTAATGATTATTTTCTGCCCATCACTTTTTTCAACTTCAGCCTCGAATGATTTCTTGCTGCTGATCTTTCCTTCCGTGTTTCATCTATATTCTCCTGCAGGCCGCCTGTATTCCGGTTATTTTGAGTAACGGCTGGGAGCTTCCCTTCTCCGAAGTGATTGATTGGAGGAAAGCCGCCATTATTGGAGATGAGCGACTGCTGTTACAGGTACTGAAAAATACTGGAAAATGAAATGATGGATGAATCATGACTGGATGGATGGTTGGAGGAATGGATGGGCTTTACAGCAGGTATATGGAGACAGAACGGACAAAGAAAATACTGTAAAGCAAATATTGAAAAAGGGGGAACAGAGGGATGGATAGGTCAAAAAATGATTTTTAATTACTGTACTATGAAATTAAAGCAAATACAAGAACGGAGGTGAGTAAAAACCACCACAAAGTAACCTGGAAAGTAACCTTTGTCCAACTGCAGAGCATCAACAGATAAAATGTGGCCTTTCAGCAGCGGCTAATTCATTGTCTGGGTGTTGAAATGCCAACATCTTCCCAGTTGTAATTGTCATCTCTGCTCCGGATCCCCCTGGGAAACCACAACGACCCAGCTGGGGCGGATTCAAATGTAGAATCAAAACACATAGATCAGAAATGTGTGGAAACAGATGTGTGGCGCTCGCGTACAACAGGCTGCTGTCGTCAAACAGAGCTGCCACACGAGTTTAATCAGCTTGATTTCTGTTTAAGCACTTTTATCCAAATTATGTATTCAGTTTGAGGAGCTCGGGAGACGTTGCCAAAGTGTGTGCGATCTCCTCGATGCACTCGGTTGCTCTGTAAAAAGCTTTGATCCAGGGAAATGCACAGTCATGTGAAAAAACAAGCTCATCCTACAGACATGATGGCTATTTTTGATACATCTCAACAATACTCCATAAGCTATTAAAAAAAGATGTCAGTAGATGTATGTCTCAGTGTAAAAACTAACTAAACCCTTGACATTAGAGGCAAGTTTTTGCCCGTTTAGCAACAATAACTTCTTGCAGGTGTTTTGTATAATTGTCAACTTCTTTGACTGATGTCTTTGATATCTGCTTTGACAAATGTTATAACCAGTCTTCCAAAATTCCAGTTACAGGATGTTTGAGGGGTTTCACACGCATACAACCAGTTTTATATCCCCCTACTATATCTGAAAGTGATTCAAATCTGCAAGCTGCATTTGATTGAGTACATCATCTTCTCTGTAGTCGCAGCTTCCAAAAGGAGCAAGTAGTTTTTCAAATATGCAGAAAAAAATGAACACTTTCCATGTGATCTATCTATTTTTTCCACATGGGTATATGTGCTAATGGACACAGTTTACAACATTTGCTCAATTAGAAGTATAATAAAGTCATGTGAGCCACAAAACTGAGGCAGTCATGTTGAATTTGGTAAAACAAGAGACCTCTATTTCCTGGTCTGCTCCAAGACTTTAGGAGATAGAAGATGGACTATCACTTGTTTGTGTTAAGACATGAAACGTGTTATATTTTCTGCATCTCATTCACACATTTATACAAACACGGGCAGATCTTTTTAACCCTCTGAACTTCAAGCAGTTTCTGGGCATGTTTGACTCCTGTCACTACTTGCTGTGGGCTCATTTTTCACTGCAATATAAAGTCCTGCCTGCACCTCAGTGGAAACACAACAAGCATGACTTGAGGTAGACAGAAGTCAGAAATGTCTTCTGTGCAGTCTAGCCAAGTTACAATACTATGTATATATATATATAAATGTTTTTTTTTGTTTGTTTGTTTTTCACAAAATCTGATTCAAATGGTACATTTTTGGCACATTTCTAAATAATAAATACATATATAAAGCTATATATATATATAAAGTAATTGTAGTGAAATATCACAGTTTTAAGCTTATGCTTTATGGAGGTTAATGTCACACATGATTAGTGCGAAGACTAACAGGAAGTGAAACATCTGACACTTCTTTCTCTTCACTGTTTCTGGCTCTGGTT
>NW_007578000.1:110713-116502 GCF_000690725.1 Stegastes partitus | reverse complement strand
ACCACTGTGCTGACTTTGTAAATTTCTTGAACTCTCAGTACCTCAGTATTAGCCATTAGTCACTGTGTTGTCTGCAGCTGATGCAAGACTCCGAACTGGTACCAAACAAAGGGAGCATTACACCTGTGCTACCTGTTTAATACAGAATGGATTTTAAGATTTTTGCATTTGCTCACAAAGCCATGCATGGGTTGACAGACAGACCTTTTCTTTCACTACTCTGTCTCTCTTTGATCCTCAGAACAGCTGCTTTTAAACTGTTCCATGATGGAGGCTGGTGGGAAAAAGAGATCATGACTCTTAAGCTTTGGAACAGCCTTCAGTCAAATGTTCCTCCATTGGCTAGTTTTTCAGAAAATCTCAGGCTGTACATGATTTCAGTGGCTTTTGGTTGCTCTTAGTGATCCTAATATTTTAGCATTTTATTTAAACAATGGGTCTGACAAGTTGTTGTGTTTGTTTTGTTTTTTTTTTAGTCCTGATTTGATTTATTTTAAACTTATACCTAAAATGCATGTTTACTCATTAGAAATGCACAAATCTCTCCTCAGCGGACAAACCTCCCCCCCACACATGTGTGGTTTAGTTATTGTGTAAGTTTAATAGTCAAGCAGTTTGGTCGACTGTGACATTAAAAACACTTCCTGATAGGTTTTATAAAACAAAGTTTCCTAGACTTTGAGGACACCTTGGAGCTGCTTAATTTGTTTCCTGCAGTAGTGAGACAGCTGGCAAGGTGGCGGGAATAAAATGGAGAGGAAGTGTCAGAAAAGACGCGTCAGCCTCAGGGTTTGGGGCGTACTGCACAGTTAACACCTTTAATAGACACGTATAATTTACTTAGACTAAATGACAGCAGCTATAAGTATAATGAAAAATATAATATCAAACAACGACAGTTTTTTTTAGTTGGTAAACAGATCCTGGATTCATGCCCTCTTTGTCTTTCTCTTTTTGTTTTTTTTTTTTTGCAGCTACAAACGCACACACTCACACAGGCGCTCACTGTTCAACACAACATCGGAGCTCTAACACCTGCTGAGAGAGTTGAATCTCATTACTTTCAATTACATCACTGAGAACTGCAGTACCTGGCTGTTTAATATGTAGAGTTTCTGTTTCCCCCCGCGGAGAGGAGTCGCGCACGACGCGCACACACCCAGGCGATCGCACAAACGCGCGCGCGCACACAAAACGCCCCTGCTGTGAAACATAAACACTATTAGAGTCAATCGAGGGGAAGAGAATGGAACTGATTTGATTGGTGTTGTTTATATTCCACCTCAGAGAGCTGAACAATTAAAGCCTGCGCTGCTGTGGACGGATCGCGGTGACGTCAGCAGCAGCTCAGCCACCTGTACCGAGTCTGCAGCGAATGTGAGCCTAATAAAGACAACAGAAACACTCTGCGCTGTAACTGTTACTCGTGTTTACGTTAGATTAGCATAACTCGGCTGCATAATCAGTAACTCGGTTTCTGTTTAAAAGATTTCCTGAGCTGTCAGACTTTCAGTCCAAACTTGTTTATAGTGCATTCGTATGGAAAACAGCAAAACATTAAAGACAGTACAAGGAGCAGAACTGTTGTTTTGCAAGCGCTCATGTGAAATACGATGTAGGAAATCCAATTTGAGAAACAGAAATAGAAGTTTGAAGGCTTATCAGACACCAAAGACTTGTACTATGAAGAAAGGCTTAGGGTTAGTGAGGTCTAACTCTTGGTTTTCAGGGCTACGATGGTGGTTCACTTATTCCTGGGGTACATCACCATAGGGGCGGCACAGTGGGGCAGTGGTTTGCCCTGTCGCCTCACAGCAAGAAGGGTTCAAGTCTTAGCCCGGGATTTTTCCGCATATAGTTTGCATGTTCTCCCCATGCAGCGTGAGTTCTTCCCGTATTCTCTGACTCCCTCCCTCAGTCCAAAGACATGTTGAGGTTAATTGGTGATTCGAAATTGTGTGTAGGTGAGAATGCGAGTGTGCTTGGTTGTCTGTCTCTATTTGTCCGTCTCTATTTGGTGATGGACTGGCGACCTTCGGCCTAAGTCAGCTGGGATAGACTCTAGACTCCCCACAACTCTACAGAGACTAAAGCAGTGAAAAGATAATAGATGGATGGACATCACCATGGTAACTTATGCTCAACACCTAACCTGCTCCGAAGAATTTTAAGCTCGAGATAACAGATGAGCACCTGTGAAAGCACAATCTACTGCCTAATCATTTCTTTTTTGAGAATGGTATCACCATTTCTAGAAGATCTTGTGGAGTTTGGTGTGAAGATAGTAAGAGGATCTCCTGGGAAGACAAGAGTATATCTGAACCCTTTTTATTTTTTCCTGATGAGCGGCATGAGAGGTATAGATTCTCAGAGGGAGAAACTCCTCTCTTCCTGGCTTTGCTGAACCTTTCTTTCCTGTTGACTGTGAGCAATTTCAAAGCCATTTCATTGTTCTTTAAGCCTTTATATGGTGATATAATCCTAAAACACAGACTGATTAAAGCACTAATGCCTTGCATTTGTTGAACTTACAGCTTTTGCATTAAGCCTACTTATCGATTTGAGTTGAAAGAATAAGACTTATACTGTCTTGCACGTCATAAGAATAGGCTACATCTAAGTATCAGAGTTAATGGAATACACAAGTGTAATCACACTCAGACCTAATTGTGCTTTAATCATGTGGCAGTGATACTGATAAGCCGGTTGACTTACACATTCACATAGTCGGCAGTTTTTTTTTTGCCAGCTTTCCATCCTGCTTTGGCTGCAGCAGCGGTGTTGCTTTGAGCCTGTGTTGTAGTTTTGAATTCTTCATATTGGTTTAGGATTATAGTAGTTCTTGTGACAAATAATTTTAAAACTCTAGACATGTCCATGTTTATGACTGGTCATCTGGTACCAACACCACTTTATTCATGTAAGTTTGCTCATGGCTAAATTGGTTTGACATAAGAAGTTGACAACCAGCTGCTTGTTACCACTTAGTGAAACCATGGTTGTTAGGTTTAATGAAGCTAGATAATGAAAAGATGTCTTGGGTAAGTTGTACTTCTTTCAGAGCACAGACCCTGTTTTACTGCTCTGAATAGTTACAACAGTTATTTTGTTGAGATAACTTCAAAGCAAGTGTTGTTAGTTGCATATTTGCTTGCAGTTCCTTCACCTTTATGCCATGACACTGCAGGTTTTTTCAATAAAATGAATGCAGGGATCAGTTTCCTCTTGCAACAGGAACCACAAAGGCTTTATTGTTTGTTACATAATCTATGTGAAAACTGGTATTTTTCAATGGAAATATCAGTTAGAGACTCACTGTCACTCTAAGCTGCCTTATTAAGCTTCACAAATCCCTGTGAGATGAGAGCTCTTTGGTTGCACCATGTGAGATGGAGCCAAGCAGCTCAGGACTCTTTGATCGCAACTCCTCATCCTTCTCCTGGACAGAGACCAGTGTTTCAAGCAAACTGACATTCATAAGTCACTATTCCTCTTTTAGGCTGTAGTAGCTGTTCCACTGGCCACGTCCGACAGGTTGGCACTATTCCGTTCAGTGAAGAGATTTTTCTTGCTGTGGCCAAAACACCAGACGGGTCCTGGGCTTCAAATCCACCACATCCTCTTGAGGGCTGATGAGGCTCTTCAGAAACACTGGCTGCAAGCCTGCTTATTCCCTTTACAGCTTCATTGTCAAGCTGAGTGGGGCAGCTTACTGTAGGTCACGTCTGACCTCATCCAGAAGGTTTTCCACCCCCCTCTCCATCAAGACAGCGTCCTGCTATCCCTCTTCCTGGCGTATCTAAATGTTTAGCTCCCTGGTCAGGATCATCGTATCCCTTGATTTTATCCCTTCACTGACTCCCCCTGAGGGTGTTACTCTTGCAATCCACAAACCAGCTGCTCATGTTTTCCATGTCAAGGTGAGCTGGGACCTCGGTTTTCCTCTGGCACACCAGGAACAGGATATTTGGGCTCCAGTAGCAGATCAGCACTGTTAGATGGTACATGCCCAATGCAATGTTATTTCCTTTGATATTCATTCAAATGAAATCAATGAACAACTGTTGAGACAATGTAAGATTAATGGCAAGCAATTGGGGAAACTACTAAGATCTAATTCTCCACTAAAATTCTCCTTCGCTGAAGCCCTGTTCAGACGTGGGATATGTAACATTGCTGCTTCGTCAGTCTGCTAAATTGACGGCATTCTGTGATTCACACATAGGCCGCTTTTACTTAATTGTCCCTCATGGCTTCATCGTCACTTTGTGCGACACCTCGCCTGTGTGAGGTGAAGAAATGTCTGCTGTTCGATCCTGATCAATGACAGGAATAATTCAAACATTATAAGTTATTAATGAAGCTACTGATCCACTCATATGGATGCTGCTGCTGTGTGATGCTGCAGGTATTTAATAAACTCAGAGGAAATACTCCTACAAGCAGCCGGAAGCAACAAACTAAACTTCAGCTGCAGTCAGTGTTTTGTCAAAACCTGTTTTATATTCTTTCTGTGTGCGTCTCATTAATCTGACCTGTTCTGTCTCCGTTGCAGTGAAGTTTTATTTCTGTGAACTTTTCAGTTTGGAGTAGATGTGAAATTTGCAGAGAAAAAAGAATGAGAAAGGTGTTTTCTACTTTTGTCTGTCTCATATGACTCCCTGTAATGTTTTCAGACCAATGTTGGCGCTGAAATGTAAAAAGAAAACAAAAAAAAAAAACCTCCCTAAATCGTTTCATATACCTTGATGTATGCTGCTAGTGTGTGCTTATCTGTTAATCCCAAAGCATGCAGTTCTGCCATGTTGAAATGTCATCAGGTCTGACCCAGTGAGATAGCGACTTTTACAGAAAAGTCAAAAGTACATGTCTGAAAAGGCCTTATATTACAATGTCACCATCATATAGGTGTAATTTCTACTGGAATAACAACTGGAAGTGGAAACTTGGTGGTCTGCTTCATACCACTCTAAATTATAAATCAAATATCTTGTGGGTTTTGGAAAACTGGCCGAGCCCAGTGAAAAAAGAAAAGTCTTGTATGAGGAAAATACATTAGAAATATCAACTTTTGAGTGATTGAAAAAAAGTACATATTGTCCAGTAAAATATAACCCAGATTTGTGTTGATGAACAGGTACTTGAGTGTTCTCTCTAGTGGAAACCAAATAGTGTTCAGTGTAAGGTGTGCCTGCAGTATTAGAGCTGGACAGCAGGTGGTTGAGTCGCCATACTATCCTGGGGATAAGCTACTTGATGGACAGAGTAAGATGTGGGGGTGGGAGAGTCTTGAGGGGGAAGTTTCCTCTAATCTTTTCTGCATGTCCACACAATTACTGACGCTTCCTCCACCTGTCTGCCCGTCTTCACACTATTATTTTTTTTTTCACACACCGATTCTCATCCTTCACTCAAGATTGTTTAAAATCTAACTTAATCTATCTCACTGTCATTTTTGTCCCCTTGCTTTTCTTCCTCGGCTCTTCCTCCAGGTTCCCTCCATTATCCGATCTGTGGGCCGTGACAGGATCTTGGCTCTCCGCCAGCAGACTCAGTTCCTCTGGGATGCCTACTTCTCCTCTGTAGCCAAAATAGTCTTAACGACTCTGGAGGTAAGCCCGCAAAAATGGTAATAATGGGAGTTGTGGATTTAGTTTTGTCAGGAGAGCTTCATTTAATCAGCCAATCTGCTGTGTCTTGTTCCATACTGTACATTGCTGCTGGCGATGCATCAGCTCCCGATGATAAACTTTTGAGAGAAATCTTTGTCAGTTATATATATATATATA
>NW_007578000.1:49743-110444 GCF_000690725.1 Stegastes partitus | reverse complement strand
CTGGAAAAAGTTGTGATATGATACAACATATGATGTAAAGTAGGATGTTACGCTGACATCACATCAACGTTTAAATCTCCAAGCGCTAGCACGCAGTTTAGTTTAGTTTAGTTTAGTTACACATCTGGAAGGCACAAAACCCCCAAATCACTCCCTTTTATCTCTGTTTTGGTCTCCACCAGCTGATAAATGTGCAACAGAGAGTCCTTAGTGTCGTTTAGTGCTGATCAGGTAGCACACAATGACTTAATGAGAGCCTTTGTAGCTGAAAACATCCGTCTGCAAACAAGACTTGATGAATGCAGTAAAGCCTAAAAAGCAAATTGGAAAGCTGCAAAATCACATCAATTAGCTCAAAGTAGCAAAATACGCTGCAGACGTGAGGGCACCGGCAGACTTTGGTGATAATTTAGTGTGAGATTATCACGACCAGCAACACCTTTGACTTTGCACATAGTTTTAGATCCATTATTAATATAAACATGTTGATTTATGCAGCTATAAATAAATCTGCTTTCTTTATTAATTAAACGTGTATTCTCAGAGTAAATTTTACACCTTTTACTTGACTGAGTTTCGAAAAAAAATATTTCATAAAACACAGCTAACATCCATAGTAAATTTGGGAACGCGGTAACTGATGCAAACAGCGATCTGACAAACCTTGGAAAAGAAAAGTAACATTAATTTGAACCTTACATGTAGGCTGAAAACCAGCATTTTGATGCCTAGAATCTAAACACAATGGGAGCATGAGAGGCAGTGTGAAGTGCCAGGTGTGAAGGAGGTCTGTGCTGTCTGGCAGCCTTCAGGTTGGAGAGGCTGCAGTATGTGTGTGGGTGTATATGCCCGCTCTCAAGGCTAGAAACCCACAGGCCGGCTCATTAAATGACCTAACCAGCTGAGGTGCACAAAATGAACTTGTCTCATTGGCATGTACTGCGAGAGCCTTCCTCGTCTTATTTTATTCTCCGCTGTTGTTAGTTCACCTCCTCGCAGCCTTGATTTAGTCCTCAGGGACTCTTTGCTCCGCGTAGCATCTCTGAACGCAGACACAAAAGATATAACAGTCCTCTTTATCACCGCCATCCGCAGCGGCATCATACTTATCATCACATAAACATCAGTGAGACCACCACCGTCTTTATACAGCAACACATTATTGTTTTCCTTCATCACCTCCAGCATAAACATTAAAATCACCATCGCCGCAACTATTAATCATCATTTTCATCATTGCATTAGCATCACGGTCTCCATCACTACTATCATCATCATCATCATCATCATCACCCTCGTTAAATCATTTAAGGGCTGCTCATGGGCTTTTATATTCACCATGAAATGATAGAACTTTTAATATATTATTATAATGTGAATAATATGTTTACATATATGTATGAATGATTCATTGTTTAAGTCTTCCTGGTTTAATTGCTACAGTCACGCTGATTCTATTTTTTAATTGCAGAATTAATAAATGCACTGAGTTGAACGGTGCAATCTTTCTTTCACTCAATATGTCAGATATATTGTCACACAGCACATATTTAAGTTGTTTTTACAAATTGGAAAAGTAGCTCATTTATTCTTATACATTTAGTTTCTTAACATCAAACTTTTTTTTTTTTTTTTCAACAAATATCATGAATGTAAATAATCTTTAAACCAAATCAGGAGACATTAATCATGTAAATAAAGTTGCCTACTCTTATTAGTCATAAAATAATTGCAGTCCTTGCAATAATATATGTTAGTGCAATCAGAACAATCAACCCAGCAATCAGCTTTCATATTGTGAAGCTGAACTGAGGACACATCAAGCGGAAATAACACAGCCTTGTATAGCCTGTATGCCAGTTGTGCAGCAATATGCAACCCTCGCTATGATTAACAACCTGAAACTGCTGGCGACTGTTGATATACAGATGGTTAACCTGCACCATATTTAGGCTATACTGTGCCTCTCTTTCCCCCCATCTTCCCTCACCCTCCCTGTCCAGCGTAGCATCATTAAAAGGTTTATAACATTTGTCGCCAGCACACGAATTTTGCATTTTATTGCGTGCCATACAGCTGCAACAAATGACCTTTATTTTAACCTTAACTATTTAGCATGTTTTTGCGACACCAAAAACTTAAAATGTAAAATGCAAAATATGCCGGAAGTCACATGTTGTATATTTATATGCGGTTCCACGATTTCATGTTACAACTTCTCCATGTCTTGTGCACAGAAATACACCGGGTTGTGTGGCTCAGTCCAAGCCACTGTGTTTTGTTTTCCACTAGCAGAGCCAGGACTGTGTGCGAACATCAGCCGCACACAGAACAGACAGCTAGTAGACCGTGAGGAGATATTCACTGAATGTGGCTGAAAGTGCATCGGATTACAATCACATACTGCACCTTTAAGGGCTGCAGTAGTGAAATCCCTGACAGCAGTAGATTTAACAAGAGTTTGTTTCACTGCTTCGAAGTACAAACTTTCATTTTCTAAGAGAGTTAATGTGCTGTTTTGCTTTCAGAATCTACATCCAGTTATTTTAGACGCATGAAGACGCTGGACTGACAGGATATCACATGAAAGTTTGTTAAGACAGGTTCAGGTTTTGAATTTGCACTGACTGGCCGGTGCTTTCATCTGAACCCCAGCGGTAATAGCCTCTATGCAAATGTACAGATATTCGACAGGTCATTTCAGCTGCCATGACACAACTGGTAAAATCAGTAACAGCAGTAGTCATTACAGCTCAAAGTATCCAGCGTTCATTAAGTCTTTCAGCACTCGATGCCATAATATGGATAGAATGTTTAAAAAACCTGTGGCAGGCAGTTCAGAGATGGTATGAGACAGAGAAAAAGGCTTTGCTGGCTGATGATGCTAAGATATAACAGATTTATTAAAGCGGTCTGCAGGTGATGATGAGGACGGTGGTGGAGATGCAGAAACTTCAGAGAGGAGGGAGCAGCCTCTTTGTCAGGCTGACATGCTCAGTGCTGTGCACCAGCTAAAGGAACTCACTAAATGTTTGTTAACTTTGGCGTTTCAGTGCTGCAGGTTCCACTGTTTCCAAGGTTTAACTGTTGGATTCAGAGCACAAACATTTACATTTCTCTTATAAGTGAAAAGAAATGATTGTCAACCTCTGACTGCTCATCAGCTCTTTTTCGTATGTAGCTTATAAGGAATGTAAGTTAAACATTAAAGGCGCTACAATGTAAACCAACAGGTTAACCTTGCTCTGAATAAGAAAGACAAAGAATGGAGGAGCAGGAACCAGCACAGATCCAATTAGAGGAGCGCCGCTCAATGTTCCTGTGTGACTGTAAATTAAGGCATAATGTATCACGTTAGTTGCAATGTTGTAAATGATTCCGATAATAAAAGCAGCTATTAAGAGAATTAGCTGTCAGGTGGCACTTCCAGTAATTCAGCTTTGAATTTCTGCTCCTTAAAACACTAACGTCATCAACAGCATCATCACAAAACCTTCATTTTGTTTGTTTCATTCTTTTACACTTTAGAATAACACAAACAATAGTTGATGTGTCAGACTGAGGATTCATTGATCGACACACGTGGGGCGTTATGTTAGTGATGCATCAGATTGGGGAACCTTTGACGGTAAATTCCTGAGCTGCTTTTGGTTGCCAGTCGACCCCTGGCTAAAGATGCTGCACGGAGTTCCGTCATGTTTCACCTGTAAATGTTTGCATGAAGCCTAAAGAAGAATGGTAAAGATAAAGAACACAACATAACATAATGTTTGTTTTTTTCCTGTGTAGGTTAATACAAAGACTTTTCAAATTGCAGCATTTTTATTCCCCCCCGTATATTCTCTGCACAAACAAGACCTCAGTGACTCCACCAAATGCCCAGTGCTAGCAGGGTATGAAATTAGACAGAAGCCCACTGACAGCCGTGTGCTGCTGGCCAGATGTGCTAAAAACTCAGAGCCAGCATGCCACCAGGCTAAACGGGTGAAATGAAGCGTTGCTGATAACTGTAGTGTCCCACATACTGCAAGCCTGACAGTTGGTGTCAGGAGGTGGTGTGTTTGTGTGCGTGTGTGTGTGTGTGTGTGTGTGTGTGTGTGTGTGTGTGTGTGTGTGTGTGGGTGTACAGAGCTGGCTGTAAGTGCCATTTCTCCACAGATCAGTAGACAAAGAAAGACAAAGAAACACGTTGTCTCATGCTTTGTTCTTAGCAACTGTGTTGGTTTGAACACAAATAGATGTTTAAAATTTGAATATTTGTATTCATTAAAATTCAATTTCATAAAAACAAAATTCATTATTTCACCATTATTTCAGCATTTTGAGATTTTAAAAGCCATCCTTGTGGTGGATGGTCATTTATTTATCAAAAATGATTGAAATCAAAACGTAGACAAGCATCATTAAGGATTTTACTAGATTAAAATTAGCATGACACTAACACATTTATCCATCCATCCATACATCCATCCATTATCTATACACCGCTTAATCCTCACTAGGGTCGTGGGGGGCTGGAGTCTATCCCAGCTGACTTAGGGTGAAGGCAGGGGACACTCTGGACAGGTCACCAGTCTATCACAGGGCCACACTTAGAGACAGACAACCAAGCACACTCACATTCACATCTACAGACAATTTAGAATCACCAATTAACCTCAACATGTTTTTGGACTGTGGGAGAACCCAGAGAGAACCCACGCTGCACAAGGAGAACATGCAAACTCCACACAGAAAGATCCCAGGACAAGAACCGGCGACCTTCTAGCTGCGAGGCAATGGTGCTATTCACTGGTGCACCTTGCAGCATTTAAGACAAATGATTAAAAGTATGATGGCTTTATCGTGTCAAGTATGTGCTTGGAAAGCTGCTGTAAATTCCATCATTTTTAATAAAGAAAAGATCTTAAAGTTTCTTACTCTCTACTTAAATTGCCAATTTTCTGACAATAAACAGCATAAATACTAAAATGCTTTTGGTGATGCTTAAAAATTCCGTATAATATCGCTCCAAAACTAATATTCACACAGTCATGCAGAGACTCATTCCATGCTGGCTTGATGTAACATGCATTTATGGTCTGAAAGTGCCTTTTCGGCCTGAACTAAATCAAGACATCACACGTTTAAGAAGCCTTCTGGGGTTAGTCAAACGAGGGCCTGAATTCATTTTCTCAACTCGTGACAAGTGGAGAGAAAAGGAATTAAATTAGAGAGGAAGAAGGAGGCAGCACTGTAGCGAGCTGTCATCGCAAGAAAGACCTTTTTTTCGCTCAGTCCCACGGAAGCTCTTTTTCATTCAACATCTGGCAAGCCAGCCATCCGCATTATGAGCCCCCTCCCACACAGTCACACACCTATGGCAAGCTGCTGGAACATGTGTGGAATTATAAATAGAGACACGTCATTTTGACCAATTCCACTGTGACTAATCAGAGTTTTTATTCCGGATATCATCATTGTTGCGAATGACGCTGCTCATTGTGAGGCTTCGCATTAGATATTGGTGCAGCAGAGCATTAGAACAAATGATGGCGGCTGCTGTGGTGAATAGGATTGTTAGAAAATGCTTGTAAAATATCAAGAACTCATCCAAAAGAGTTTGTTCATTACAAACCTGTGGTCGAAATTTTCAGAGAACTTTAGTTTCAAGGTGCTCTAACAGCTCGTGATGTGCAGCTACAGATGCTGTACCATAGCATCTTTGCAAAGCAGGTCACCTCATCCTCGCCATAGTTTCTAACATAATGTCATCTCGCCCAGTGAAAACTCTAATTTCTATTTACATTCTGACTCATCAGAAAACTTATCTACTTATGTACAACGTCATCTTGACCAGTTAAAATCTAATTTATATAAACGACAATGTACAAACGTTGAATTGAAGCGTATTAAAGACACGCTGAACTAGATTTGTGACGAGTCGGAATTGTTACATTGCTGATCTTTGCAAAGGACTTCAATAAATACAGTGCAATAAGAAACCCCGTACACATGAATGGTAAAAGTGATGTCGTTCGTCCCAGGAAGAATGTCATTGTGGATATCTGAAATGTCCTTTTTGATGAGGAAGAATTGAGTTACGGACATCTGGAAACACATATCCAGTCCGGCTATTAAATGTTAGAACGGCTCGCTGTACGGACTTGAGGTGTTTTCGTATTTTCATTTCATGCTACTTTATGCTTCACCTCCACAACAGTTTATAGAGCAATGTACTGAAAGCCTACAAATCAGGATTTTCAAACTAAACATATGGTGTGTTGGTGAAATATGAAATATTTAAATTAGCCCCACCTTAACCAGCTTTATATTTTCAAGCCTTTAAAACATCATTTTCAAACTCATAGCATCATTTTCGTGTAATCACAGTAAACAAATGACATCCTTATTCCAGAACCTTAAACATTTGTGCGTTCATGAGAGGAGGTTGAGGTCGTGTCACCCTTCAAAGCCTCCAGAGGTTCTTGGCTCTCAGTCGCGGCGTTCAACCAGCTAACCTGACCTTTGGTAACCAGCCAGATGGATGCTATTAGCTAAATAACTAATGGACTGCTCATGTTGGGATCGAGTCGCTGCTCCGTGTGAAGGAGAAGCATCTCTGGGCCGCTCTGTGCAGTCATGCGCCCTGTCGAGGTTTCCCAAAGCACCAGATGCTGCAGGGAGGGTTAAAGGAGCTGTTAGCTGCAGTACCACGGAGGTGATGGCGGTTTGTATCGGCTGCATGATGTGTCCTTGTGCTCGTATAACGTTTCGACTTCAAATTGAATTCCAAGTGTGTGCGGTATAGTCTCTGTAAAAATGAAATATCTTCAAAACATCAACTTTTTGTTCGCTACCAAAAACAGCTTAGTCAGTAGCTGTGGCCATTTTCCAGCTTACACTGTTTCAAATAGTTAAAGAACCCCAACCAGTAAAATTCAAAGCTTTTTTGATCAGTTTTCTGACCTTGAAATGATCCAAATTAAAACTTTTTCTCACATCCACTTTATTCTACATGGTCTTATTCAAACATTTGCCAAAAATAAAACATTTGCCAATCCGATCCGAGGACTGTTTGGAAGTACCTTTAAAAACATAACTCCTCTGTCTGAACAAGTTACCAAAACTCAAACAATTGAGGCGATTGATTGTCTCAAAAGTTTTGAGTTGATAAACTTACAAGTCGAAAGTTTTCAGAACTTCAAAGTTTGGACGACCTGCTGCGTGTACCCTTTGATTACAGTTAAATGAAAGTTCATTAAGTCAACTCAAATATTTTCATTTAATGTGACTTTAAATTTTCCGTTATATCGACTCAAACATTTTGTGTTAATACGACTTAAAGCTTTTGATAGAAATAAGTGGACAGAACAGAATAATAATACACAATAACACAATTTGATGTTTATTAGTTTCTGTTGTCGTTGTTTTAAGTTACAATAAGTCAAAACTGTTGACTTACTCATACTCAAAAACATGTGAATCAAAACTTTTTTGAATTTAATAAATGACTAGAGATGGAAGAAGAGGATTTAAAAAAAATCATAAAAGAAGAATTAATCATTTAGTTAAAATCTAAATTGTGTAATTTGGAGAAACATGGTTTTCTTTAGACATTATGTAATTAATATAAAACGTGTGTTTGCGTTGCATATATAACCAGTTCTCAGTCGACTGTGATGCAAAATTCTGGAAAATAAAGAACACGTAGGAAGGAATACTTTCACATCATAAGTTCTTTTCACTCCACCACCTCGTATTTTATCTCTCCTTTTGGTCTCCCTTCTGTTTTCTACGTTTTTTTTCTTTTTATGTTTGTTGTTCTTTTTGATTTATTATTCCTTTTTATCTTAAATTCTTCTTGTGTCCTTGCTCTTTCTCTCCCACTCTCCTCTCTCTCTCCTCCAGATCATCCAGGACCGTGTGGACTCTCATATATCCAGAAACCGGTTGTTGTGGAACTCCCTGCCTGGTGGTCTCTACACTCTCCCGCAGTACTCGACTGACCCGGCCCAGTTCCCTTTTTACTATGCCATACTGGGTAAGTACTGAAATAGAAGTCAAATGAAGCAAGTCTCACTGAGGAAGCAAATAGTGTTGATTATGTCTTAACAACAGAGTGTGTGAAGACCTCTGATATATTAGACAATAACCAACCAGTTGAAGCTGAAAGGCTTGAAGGGTGTTGCCTGCAGCAGAGATGACTATCTTCGTCAGAGACAAACCATGAACCGGTGACAGGGTGTGGAGGGGGATGTGCTGAAGCTAACAGGCTCCAACTCACAATTTACAGGACCTAAAGGATCTGCAGCTGATGTCTCAGTGTCTAATACCAGGCAGCACCTTTCAGGGTTCCGGTGGAGTCCGTGCCTCGACGGGTCCAAGCTGTTTTGGCAGCACACGGACGACCAACACCTTATTAGGCAGATGGTCACAATGTTTTGGCTCATCATGTATGTGAAAACTGGAGAAAGGTTTAAATTAATTGATACATCATTGGCTTGGTTACACCCAAACAAGCCAATTATGTTAATGTGCGTGACACTTTTATGCAAATTCTTCAATTTATTCCTTGTAAGCTGTTGCTTCTGCCACCAAGAGCTTGTCTAGAAGCCGGACGTTAGTTGCGCCGATTCTTCTATGCAAGAGGAATCTTCTCAAAAATAAATGACGTGTCAGCGACAAAGCTGGCTGCTGGTAGCTTAGAAGAGCAAAAGGAAGCAGCAAGAGCTCATGATGCAGACCACACTGCTGGTTTTTAACTGTAAATTCAATTGACATTTGCAATATTTTTTGTAAAACTGAACTATATAAATAGTGGAAGACTCCTATTGGTGCAAAGTTCCAAAACTTAAAGCTGCAGGCAAAGACAGGGGCCCTGCTGTATGTGCATGTCTATGTGGGTGTGCATGCAGACCACGGCGATTCTCGCTAGACTGAGGCTGTAACTCGGATCGATGTTTGTCTTTCTCCGAGGAATTGTGGACACAAGGGTTAGAAGGAGGGAAGAAGGGAGGGATTGAGGGAGAGAAGGAAAGATGGAGCAGTTTTGTTTATGCCTCTGCAGTAAATCACTATTTCTGCTGCTGCCATCTCCAGTGCTGCTGCTCAGGGAATAACTTGTTGTCAGTGCCATGTGCACGACGGTCTCACTCTGCTACCTTCCCATAACTTTTGATGGCAAAGCAGTTGCAGCCTCTGCCCGATAGTTGAAAAAGTTTGACTTACTGCTCAGACACAGTGGCCTCAGGAGCTGCAAGAAAACCCTGATTTGATGGCTCAAGTTAGAGCTTTACTTTAAGTTTGTGGAAAGTTGTGCAATTATGTGTGCTGCGGAGCTGCTTTGAGCTGTGAAAACAAAAGGAGGTTGTTTGTTCAATTTTCAAAAATTCATGGATCAGTTTATAATATGCACAGATGTTTTTTTTATTTTTCCAGGTGGTTTTGCAGTTTCACAGGACGTCAGTGTAGGAACGTGCATTCAAAAGCTATTATAATTTTTACTAACCATACATTTCTCTATGGTATTATTTTTAAAATGTTGTTTTTTATTAGTTGCAAAAACACGATATTGGCATTATGTAGCGAGTAGTGACCACTGAGAAACCCATATAGATGATGACCACTGAACTGTAGCTTTTATTTGGCTGTAGACTTTTCACTACACTGCTGGAAAAGGTCGTCCATGCCGTTATTTTATATGTTTAATATATTTTCATTCATAACTGTACACATGTTAATGATAGACTGCGGTGGTTAGGAACATAAACCACCAAGCAACAACAATCCCAAACTTGCTTGCAGCTCAAGCATACCAGCTCTCCTGTGACTGTGCTGCGATGCTGTACACAGTGACATGGTGTAATAACGGAGTAATTCAGCTACCTGCTTGAACCAAATCTAAAGAAATAATGACACAGAAAGCCCCACTGAGCAAGAGAAAGGGTTTGTAACATATTAAACTGGATGTTAGTATCCATGTTTTTGAATTTTGTTTAAAAATTGTCATTGGTACACAGCAGTTTTATGCACTGACTGCTTATTTTTCTCACAATATGTCTTCCAGCATATTAAAAACACCACACTGGCATGTCAACAAGGGGTAAAGAAATAAAAAATTGAAAATGAGTCTTTAAATTCATGCTTTGTCACTACCTGTTTGTTTTAAGGGAAAGGTCAGAGGTCAGTTGAGTAAAACTGTCAGCATGAAGCGATTCTTTTTCCCAGTAATGACAGATGAAAATCAAGTTTAATAAGAAAAGGGAAAAAAAATCCATCTTTCTCAGGCGATGTACATCTGAATGATAGCAGATTTAGAGCAGATATAACCGTCTCTGTCAAGCTGAAATCTGATTTTGGTGTTAAGGTTTGGATTTAGAATCAAAGCTGCTGGTATCTGTTCTGAGCCACTTTTGTCTTTTGCATTATTCAGAATGTGTGGCTGATGGAGGACAAGCGTTCTATAAGTTTTTGTAGAGAACCGACTTTTTATTTTTTATTTTTTTGTACATTATAACAGGTAAACAAAGTGTGAACTTATTTCCCTGGTCTGGATTTGGGTTTTTGAAGCGTTTCCATCACAGGTTAGGTTGGTCATTATGTGGTAATGTGAAAACTCAAAGCTTGTACTATATGTTTAGATACTGTATATGATTTTTCCACAGGTAAGCATGTATTATGTGATAAACTTGGAATATATCTAACATTTGTGGACGGACAGGTTACAGTGGCTGGGCTGTGGGAAGGTTTGGGCAGGAGGCAGGAATCGTGTCCTCCCTGAGCAGACTCTGGTTACAGATGAAGTCAAGGAAATAACACTAAGGCAATATTTTGGCTTCCTTTCTGATCATGGTGATGGCGTTGATGCAGCTGAACTTGTTTCTCTCCATGGTGCTGGCATTTATAATGCATTCCAACTCCTTTTTTTCTTTCTTTCTCACCTTCCCATCTCATTTATATCAATTTCAGTTAAGCTAAAAACACATTAAGCAGTGTGTTCCACTGACATGCTGATATATTTATATTCACTCCGGCTTTTTAAAAATCCCTCCGTGAGAACACGATCAAGGCCAAACGTTTTTGTCTATTCTTATTATACGTGCTGAGCATCTCACACTGCTGTATTTCTGTGTTTAATTAGCGTGCCGTGTGTTTTTGCATATCTTTCGTGACATTATTAATTAGTAACTGGGTCAGCCATTAATCATAGAGTTTGGGGTTCAATCCCTGCTCCTCACATCCTCAAGTGTGTTTAAGCACTGAACCCTGCATAGTCCCAGATGTGTGCATGCCAGGGACAAATTAAAGCCCCCTTAGACTAAAAACAACATCTGCCAGTTGTAATGTAATTTAGATTATCTTCATTTTTCTCAAAACCTCCCTGACTCCACCGCCCACAGTGGTGCACACTGAGGCCATCATGTTTCTGTACAGTCCAATGTCCACTAATGACGAAAGACTCTTGTCCCTGAACTGTCATAAGAATAGAGGCAGTCCAGCCACCAGCAGAGCTTTCACTGAGACAAGTTTGGGTATAAATGTAAACCAATGAGCCACAGCACTAAAACCATTAAGAAGTGAAGTGAACAAGATGTATCATTTTGTTACAATTGCATACAAGTTCTGCTTGGAAATATTGTGTCCTCACATTCACATAGACGTCACTTTGACACCTAAAGCACACACCTTCATGCCAACAATATCTGTTAACAGGAGCAGCCTCCCCCTGCAGAACAAAAAAGATTTCAAAAGATTTCAAAGAGCTTTATTGTCATTTCAACCACATACAGCTGTACAGTACACAGTGAAATGAGACAGCGTTTCCCAGATCCAGAGCTACAGTGCAACAAGATATGATAAAATAAAAATAAATTAAAATAAGACAACAACAAAAAATAAATAAATAAAATAAAATAAAAAACAGATTGGGTAAAAAATATAATGAAAAATAAAATAAAATATATTTAAAAAATATATAAAATACAACACAAAAAAATATTTTAAAAATATATAAAAAATATATATACAATATATATAAAATACAACACACACACTGTAAAAACTGCAGGAACATCTCTAGAAACATGACCAAGAATTCACTGTGATGTCTCCAGATATGAATGAATGAATGAATGAATGAGTGAATGAATGAATGGTTTGTTTCGGTTACCATCTACAGTACAAAAATTTAATCGCATTCAGCTGACAAAGAATTATACATGCTTCCATTAAACATTTTTTCTCAAAAAAAAAATTAACAAGCTCTGTAACCGAAAAAGAAATAGGCTGAAGCCAAGGCTTGTTTTTGCCTATCCTGTACAATCCATAAAATAACCCAGAATATCAATAATGCAAAGAAGAAAAGAAATAAAACATAACAAGATTCACTCTAAATTATTCTTCTTAATCATTTCACATGTCAGTCATTTTACATTGTAATCCTTGATTATTTTACCTTTCAATGTTTGTTTTTTTTTTAAATCTCAACAGAGACCTACATAATTTCAAGTCATCACAAAGTCTATTCCATAATATAACTCTCAAATATGAAACACATCTGTTTTAACATTAGTTCTCACATTACTGCTTTCAAAACCACCCAGCCCTCTTAAATTGTATTTTTTTCTCCTAATTTAAAAAAAAAATAGTTGAAAACAGGTGGGAAGAATCTGATCAAGCATTTGTTACATATACTGTACCAGACTCGATCCACAAAGGTGCCAACCCATAATCAAAAGAACCCAAAGGATCCACTGGCAACACCACAGGACCCCCAGAGGTCCTATGTATGTGTCCCAGTGGTTCAGAGCTGTTTGACAGCACATGGTTGACCACTGGTTTTAATATTGTGGCTGACATATATTGCACTGCCTCTGTTTAACCCTATTCAGGACTTTCATGTTGCCATACGTAGAAGATCCTTTGGGTTCCATTGGACCTCAAGAAAGAAATGTATGACAAGTGCCCTTTTTATATATAAAAAAAAAAATCTTTAAAAAAAAAAACAAAAAAACAATCACCTAAACCAAATGGCCTCGGTCCAAAAGAGCCCAACAGTCCTGAATAGAGTTAAAAAGAGCCCTCCTGTGCTTTAGTGTGTGTGTATACATAAAGTAAATCAGTTGTGACATATGAATCCTGAATAATTAGGATAAAACATAATTTAATAAACTGAATGAAAAACAAATTGAATAATTACTTTCTAATGGGGGTTAAGCCCCAAAAATGCTCCGAAAATCCTCCATGTCCCACATTGCAATTTGAAAGCTTGTTTTTTTTTTTGTTGTTGTTGTTTTTTTTTCCCATTTAAACCACCATACATTTGACATCTGTTTTTAATTTTTCTTCCAGTCATGTCTGCCACCCACTGACCATGGGTCATTGTTTCATCATTAAGGATTTGTGTGTGCTCTCTGTACTTGTGGTACGGTTTCACTTTGTGTGTTATGTTTGGGTCTGTTCTGTGTAGCGTATGCAGATTATGTACCTACAGAGTATTCAGCTGTGTGCAGCACTTTTGCAGAAGACAAATGTCCCCCTGAGACTGTGAAGCACATTCTATCTTATCACATTTTTTTAAATTTGTAGTTCCCAAGGCCAAGATGAAATTACTTTGAAGTAGTATCTTTTGAGTAATATTCCCAGACTTTAAAAAGCTCCACCAGAGCCACACAATATCTACAGTACAACTGATACCACGGAGTGTGTCACGTATTTCTAGAATCATTTGTTTAATCTATAATTACATGTCATACCCACGGTATAAATCAGAAGTACCTTGATTTAATTAGTGAAACAATTAATGTCCATGTCATTTAATAAAAATCAAGGTGCCATTGCTCTTACCAAAAACCAGAAGGTGTGAGCCTATTTCTGTGACCCCCACAAGGGCAGAGCTCATGCTTCCATAAATACCACTAAGCCCACCTGAGATGGCTGGTCAGGGGGCCCAGTGTCAGAGAGATGGATCGAGCAACACTAAAGAGCACTCTGGCTTTGCTTATCCACCAGGATGCGTATTCTCCTATTCCCACACCCACCCAGCGCCGGCCATGCCATGTGCCTGCACTTCTGCCTTCTTTGCTTGTTCTGAATATTGCATGACTGTGTGTGTGTGTGTGTGTGATCTCACGCCTGATCTGACCCCATTTATGCTTTGTAGATTTCTATAATCTTTATTTTTGCCGCTCACATTGGATATCTAACAGTTTCTAATCACTTTGTAAAGGTGTAGAGGCTTTCTCTAAAACCACCAGAGAGAAGGTTCAGGAAAATGTAAACTGAGTCCATGTGTGAGCTTCACCAAATGAACCTGAACTTGTAGGAGTTCAGCTCTTCTACCAGCATGTAATCACTTAACAGAATGTTATGTGAAGACTTCATACACTTCACTGATATTATAAAACCTCCTGTTAGATTAGAGTTGGTAAATGTGCACATTTATGAGCCAAAGGTAGGTTTTAATCAAGTACTGTGAGTGCTGATCAAATGTAATGGATGCAAATAAGAAATCATCTGATAGTTATTACCTTTAGCGAATACTTTTTTTTCTCTTGCGCCGAAGCCTCCTCCTACACATTTGAAATATATGTCACATGTGTTGTTTTCTAATATGTTCCTAAGCGTTCTTATATAATAATATGCTTCAGATGGCTTAGAATATTTTAAAAAGGTCAGATGATGTACAGCAGTATCTCCACCAGGTGCAGCGCTGACACTAGAATGTTTACTTAATCCCACTCCCACTGGATTTCTGACCATTATCACCCACTCCTGCACTTTGGATGTCCATTCCAGCCAGCACCAGCGATAATTCACACAATGCAGACTTGTGTGTCTTCTCCCGTCCCACGGGGAAAACACACTGTTGTACTGTGGAGTATTAATACACAGATGTGTATTTGTCATTGCTGAGGTAGTAAAAGTACACTCACATCCATAATTAGTTGTTTTTCGAGAGCAATAGGTACACGTTTCATGCATTTCTTCACAGTGTCTTGTTTAATATCTGATGGAATGACACCGTGTTGTGTTTTGTCGTATTGTGTGTAAATGCATGCTTGCTGCTGCAGGTATTTAATAAACTAATAAAAGAGGAAAGACTCCTATAAACAGCTGGAAGCAACAAACTGAACTTTAGCTCCTGTTCAAGTTTGAGGGTTTTGTGTGCGCCGCCATCCATACAAGGCACAAACTGTGTCTGTTGCACATTTAATATTTACAGACAAGTTGCACACATCTGACAGTCAGTAGTGCTGCTTTCACTTACACTCGGACATTCTAGTTGTATGAACTGAAACTTGGACACTGAAATCTTCAGAACCAAAGGTGGAAGATTTGTTGTTTCTTTTCTATTTTTTCAGTAACAATTGAAAAATGCGTCCACATGTCAGACTTGCTTTGCTTTTATAATGTAAAACCTGCTTTCATGTTCTTTTCTTCTGTTGTCTCAGTCCTGCTGGTTGCAGGAAATCCTGTAATGCCAAAGGATATTTAGTCTGCATGTGTCTGGTCTGTCTAACATCTTTACATTTTAGAAACTACAGTGTAATTAACAGGGTTTACAGATGGGTTTATATCTACTATAAAGAACATCAAACCTCTTGACTGAGATCAAGTCATTTCGATGCACTAACAACGTTTTAGTTACAGTGTAGGAGCTGTAGTCACATTTTGGCAGATGATCGCTTCTTTAGCACCACACCTGGACCCAGTTTTTATTTTTTGATTGCTCGCTTCTGCCTGCAGCAAAGTTAAAACCACCCACCGCTGCCAGATTTGCATCGGGATCCCAGTGCAGTCCTCTAATTGGCACTACAGTCGTCTTCAAAATGACTATTCAATTAGTCCCAATGCTTACTGTTAGAGAGTAGGAGTTCTCTCTCTCCTCCTTTTGTGATGGAGCCTCTGAGTGCGTTATGTGTAATCTCAACATTAACATGCGCATTGTTACCTGATATTTGCAAGATAATAGATTAGTTGTGTAATTAAAGTGTTTACGCAGCTCAGTTGCTGGATATCCCCTCAGTTTACATGATCTGTTTGATAATCAGATTAACAATCAAAAGGGAATCTTCTCTGGCACTCACCCAGGATGCCACATGCTGCCGTTTGTCGACATGTTCAATCGCATCTTTCATCTAAATGCAATAATTGTACGGTAGTCAGATTATTCTTGTGCTGGTCATGAGCAGAGGACTGTTTACTGTCTTGATATTTGCATTTTCCATCAAAAGAACATCACTTAAATGTGGTTCCTGCTATCATTAGTGTGCATTATATATGTTCTGTAACACCAGCACTGCATGCTTTTTGTATATATATATATAAAAATCATGACATGAATAGATTTATTTATTAATCAGAGACTACAATCCCATCGTAGCAACCCATGCTCCGTAATACTGATGCATTCCTCTGGTGCAGGCAGCCACAGGAGGAATCACGTCCTCAAAAATTACAAATTTACTCATTGCACTGCATGCTGGATGTCATTTATCCGAGGCAGTAATTTAAAGTTCGGTTCTGCTTCGATACGTCTCTTTTTTGTCCTTTTTGGTTCATTTGTTTGTCTCAGCAAAATGCAAGAAAGTAACTAACGAGAGTTGTAGAAAACAGATCGACTCATTATGGAAGCAAATCTGCATCATTCACAATTCGGTAAAAGAGACTCAAAGCGAACTGTTCGCTCTTGGATTAGACATGTTTACTCATGCTCAGTCATGTGAACCAGGGGTATATACGCTGTCAGAAAGATGGATGACGGGTGCAGCACAGAGCACTCTGTGTCCAGTTAACCGTGATGGAGCTTTATGGAGAGCTACATCTGCACAAATCTGTGTTAAAAAAAAATAAAAAAAACCTAAATACAGTTTACCTGTGTCAACTGTGTCTGAAGTGTGTGTGTGTGTGTGTGTGTTTGTGCAGGTAAGAGCCCGTCGCAGCAGTTCACAGCTGTGATCCATACGGTAACTCCTCTGCAGTCCCAGATCTCCCCCGTGGTGAAGCTCATCATCGCTGTAGCCAAGTCCAAGTTCTGTGCACAGGTGGGAAGTGTGTCTGTGCTTTCGCTGCGATTCGGTGCCTCTGCAGCCGAGGAAAAGCGTGAAAAAGCTGTTTTAAATATAAAGAGTCAAATGCAAAGCAGAGTGTAAACAATGTCAGGAGGTGCCATTATTTCATGAGAGAAATGTCTCACTTGTCTCATGTTTTAGTTATCCACATGTTTCTTTTCAATTTTCGTCAGGACAAAACTCTTTTTGTTTTGCCATCTCTCCCGTTCTCTATTTCCTTTTTTCCCCTCCTCTTCTGTCTCTTCTTCTCTACCATGAAATAGTTTGTAGCTTCAGATAGGAAAGTTTAAAGATGCTGCACAGTCATTGTTCTAATACAAACCAGTGTTGTGGCCACTTTAAGTGATTTTTCAAACAAATTTGTAACATTTCTGACTAAAGAGGTGACCCAGTAGGCAAGCGGTTAAGGCACGCACCATATGGGGACATACGCCGGGAACCAGGTTGGATTCCCGGTCAGCAGGAACCTTTCACTGCATGTCATTTCCCTTCTCTTTCTCTTAGATTCCCATCTGTCTTCACTGTCGTATCAAATAAGTAATGAGTAAATATTATAATATAAAAACAAAGTCATTTTTTTCATGAGTAATATTTTAAGAATAAAGTCACAACATTATGACAAATATCTGAATATTTTATGTCATTGCAGATTTTTTTTTTTTTTTGTGCATGAAACCTAAAGTTACCGGTTCCCATCTTCTATTTCTGCTGAATTCTTTTTTTTTTTTTAATTTATAAAATTATTCAGATTTATTTGTCTCAGAGCACTTAACTCTAATACTCTCTTAACCTCTGTAGTATGTGGACACAGATGTATGAACGTTAGCTACTGCAGGGGTTGTCAAACTTATTACTTGTTACTTCTCCGGCTAATTTTCATTCGAGGTCAGAGGTCTGGAACGACTGGCGGTAACAAAATAACATCTAATCAACTCGCTCAAAAACTTTCCAGTAACAAGTTTTTGACAAGTCAAGAAAGTCAAAACACATTTGAGTCCAGCGCGAGATGTGGCACCGTTCGCCTGCAGTCAGTTGCATCAGCGTGACCTCGGAATTCTGATTATGCCACAAAAGTCCTGTTTTTTTTTTTTTTTTTGTGAGCAGGCAGCACAAAACCAATATGACACATCTCAGATTGTATATTAACACAAGTTGGAGGGATTGTGTACTGTGGAGATCAAGGCCCGCTCTGTATCTGCGTTTAAGGACCTGATGGTGGTTGAAGTGTGAACTGAGCAGCAACAACACTGTCTGGTAGTTAAAATCTCCAGTCAACTAGTCTCAATCTCCAGTTACACCGTATGTGCAGTTTATTGCTCAATAGAAACTGTATTTCAAAATAGAAATTGTTTAACGTCATACAGTTTTTTTACTCGCAACTCGAGATATGGGCTGGATTGTATGTTGTAATAAGCCTAATGTTCAACACAGCCAAAGACTTAAGAGGAATATCTGGAGAAAAAACGGCTTGTTGTATAAGCAGAGGGACTTATAAAACATTATTATGAACTACGTGTAATAAAGACTCCCTATAAATACCTGTATACCTGTAAATGTACTGAACGCTTTTGATTGAATCACTTAATTGTTCACACCGCTGATGTGAGAAAACAGTTTTGTATTATAACGCGACAGACTATCTTTCTTTGATAATTAGATACAGGAAGTGTTTCTGTAGAGCAGAAAAGCCTCACTGACTTCAATTTACTTCTTTAAAATAAAGAGAAAACGCATATTAAGATGGTTATTGCAGTTTTTTTTTAACACTTGTGTGAAATATCAACTGTCTCACAACACTCTGTGCAGAAACTAATGTCGATGCTTGCGTTACATTATCCTGTGTTTCTCCCATACAGATTGTGGTTTTATGGAACTGCGACAAGCCTTTACCTCCTAGAAACAAGTGGCCCTCCACCAGCGTGCCTCTCTCTGTCATTGAAGGACAGACCAAGGTAACAGCTGTTGGCTTTTTGCATCCATTATGTACTGAAATAAACTTAAATGCACGGCGGAGAAAACATCCATCTCCCCTTTATAAAGGCGACTTGTCTGGAAGACGCCAAAGAGAAAGGATCCTGTGCACTTAAAGACACGAATAAGCGACGTTCTGAGAGATGGTTTAGAGGAAGACGGATAAATAGAATATGCAGAATCCATCAGGAACAGGGTGTCATTCAGCTCTAAGATTAAATACTTGGAATTGACATGCCGATATTTCCCAAGAGAACACCAAAATCTGTTCCCATTTCCTGAGGCCCAGGAAAAATACTCGCAGAAAGCTAGAATTGTTAGCATCTGTGTGCCTTTTTATTAAAATTGATGTTATTACAGTGAATTGGAATCATTTTTCCAATTACTTTTCATGCTAGAGCTCAGCTGTGAGGCAAAAAAGAAAAAAAAAGAAGAAAAGATTGTGTGAATAAGAAAAATCTGCAAATGTTAGCTATGCAAACGTTTCAGCCATTTATCCTGAATCAGTGCCGTAGGTCCAGTTGTATAGTGGAGTTTAACTGGGCTAGCATCACATATTCCTCAAACCACCAACAACAGCACGCTGAAATAGCTGCATGCGTTAGATCCCCTTACTAATGCTTTAGCAACAACAACAGATTAGCTCTATAATTATGGTCACGTTGGTAAGAGGATGTCCATATAAAGATCTTATGAGTGTGTTCCTAACTGTTTATTTCCCTATCAGTTTGAAAGAAATGTACATTTAGATGAGTCAACAAGTCTGGAAGTAAGAAATCACTGACAAAACTGAACATATTACAGCTGATGAGGTTACGTATTTAATTTCAGGTATTTAAGAGCCATTTGAAACCATTGATCTTCAATGACCAAATCTTATCTTGAATGCTACTGAAATGACTGAGGCACCTTCAAATATGTGTCATATATATGAACATTATACGTAAAACATGGCAACAAAATACAAGTTTTACACAAGATTTAAATTAAATATCCTGAAGATTAACATCCATAAATCTGCAGAATTTAGCAACACATGACTCCAGTCACATGGTCATATGCCACTTTATTATGAGCCTTTTTTTTCATCTTCTAGATTCAAATATTGCACAGTAGAGCCGTGGTTATCACTGTCACCTCACAGTAATCTCACATTGCTGCGTGAGAGATCAAACCTCACATTAACAAAATAGTCATACTTGGTTTAAGTTTACTGCTAGTGTTGTTGTATTTTATTCTGCTCAAGGTGAACTCTTATTAATTATTTTTCATATTATTACCACCTAATCTTACAAAAATGAAAGAAAACTATCAGAAGATTTCAATAAACGTAATGTGATAGTTATCAGAGGTTAGGTTTAAAAAAGGCAATCAAATTAAACATTCTGTTTTAGGCAAGGAATTAATTAAAACACTGAAATCAAGGGAAAACCTTCATCCTATTGAGCAACTCGGTGAGGATTCCCAATGACACTAAAGTCGTAATTTGCGTATATTTAATTACAAAACCTAAATGGCACCATGGTAGGAAGCAAAAATGGAGCTAAAATGCTCCTGTGATGTGCATTCAGTTCTGTAATAAGCTCAGGGAGGAATTCTGCATCATTTAGAGCCTCACTTCATGATAAATGATTCAGTAAATTCAGAAATTACCCTTGAGGATGCCAGCTGTTCTGAGTCTTATATGTTGTTATTATATTAAAAGTCAAAAGAAAAACAAGGGTGGGCCCTGATTAAAGCTCAGTGAAGCTGACATGCACTTTGCAAACTGTCACTTTGCTCTGCGAGTGCTTCAAACATTCTTACGGTGCTCAGTCCACAGGGCATGTTTGATTGTTTAGTGATTCAGACAATTCAGGTGATGCTTTACTTTATAAATGACTTGGTGTTTCGTTCAGTTGTCTGTTTGCAAACGTTCCACTGCTGTTTTTGGTGACATTGCACGAAGCAGTAATTGTACATTTAATCAATTTTCATCAAAAATTCACATTAAAAGCATTAAATTCAGAATATTAGTCACACCAACGCTGCTGGTACTAATACTAAAACTGCTTCTCTTGTTCCGAGAGGAGCACCACTCATCCTACATACTAATCAGAATGTACTAAATGCATTTTAATTGGTATAGTCAGATGGATTTTTAAGGCCCTGATTATCATCACAGGTGTTTTCCATTACTTTGGTTGATTTAACCTGCAGCAGGACTGTGTGGTCGTGTCTTTCACCCTGACTCTTCTCCTCGTACTTCTGTAACACCTGTCTGGGTTGAACAAACGTACTACTTTTCTATTTAAGCAGCACAAATGTGAGAAGAGGTTAAATGATTCAAAATGAGTGAAACACCTGTGTGGGTGCCAACAGTGTCTGATTCCTTCCTGTCCTGAAAACCATCCAATCCTCTGTGACATTTTGACTTTGCTAACTGCTGACATTCCTACATGCCAGTACCTGTCCATGTGTCTCTTCCTGCTGCAGATGTACCAAACATTGATGTTCAAATAAGAGCAGTGAGTGAAGCAGGACAAGTCAACCATATATTCCATATATTTAAAATAGTTTCACAGTAAAAGCATCAGTTCCTGAGTCAACCTTGTCTCCAGGTATGATGTTTATAGACAACATCACTGACGTATTTTGAGAATTAGATTTAAAATTAGAACCAGACATTGCATCTTCATTATACTGCAGCAGACAGCGATAAAACAACATTTTGAAGGCACTTGCAGAATTAAACATGTGCAAAACAAACGACAGACTATATAAAAAATAAAGATACAGAGCATAGGAAATTGTAAAGCTGCAAGTGCAAAGTGTGACAGCAGGGAATGTAGATAATATTGCGTAAAATGATGCGCATATAAATGTTTGTGTGATTGTAGTTGTGAGCAGTTGGACAGCTTAGGGGTTGTTTTTCGTCATCTTGTACATGTGCGTACTGTCCTGTATCAACAGATGGTATTGACAGTTTCCAATGTTGTAGTACAATTTTAACTTTAATAATAGTTTTATAACTCTTTTAAGTTTATGTTTTGGCTCATAGCAATTGGATAAAGTTAATGGAAGCTTGTACTCTGGTCTAATGCAGAGTCCATAGTGACTTGAGACATGTTAGGCTATACTTAATCAAAACTGCAATCTTCTCCTCACCTTCAAGGTCCAGTGTGTTTGATTTAAAGCAGTCTGATATAGACTGGTGGTATAAGTCTGATAGTTTTAGCACTCATTTCTGCTACACTTCCGCTATCTGCATGCTACCATTTTCAAAATCCCCTTTGCTACGGTAAGCAACAGCTGCAAACTCCAAGCAGCAACCTACACACTGTAAAAATGTCACGTTTTGGGGAACTGAGTTAAGCAGTTAGGCAGCTGTGCACCAGCAGGCCGACACATCTTTAAATGACGCTCCTCCCTGTGTACACATAGACCTAAACAATTGACACCATTTAGCAGGGGTACCATCGCTGCATCCTGGGCACTACCCTGGACGAAAAAAGGAAAACACTGCAGATACAGACGCACTGCATAAATGACAACAAATGCAAAAAGAAGATGCTGTGCCACAGGCCTCTAGGGGCAGTTTTTAAGTCTTTAGCTTTTCAATCAGTCTGATTGTATAGTTGCTGAAGTGGTGTTTTACTACTGTCTCCCTCTGTTATTTATGTTTATCCATGGAGACCAGAGAATACAGACCTTTTCATGCAGCTTTTCCCTCAACTTAAGTTACTTGTCTCGCTCATCGTTGTTTACCTCTCAGGTGAAATGCTCACTACTGCCCCTAGAGGCTTATGGCACTCTGTTTATGCAAAGCATTCATGTATACGCAGCTCGTTTGTGTACATGCACGTCATTTCCCCCGTCGCCCACCGTACGTTTGTTTGACCAACAGCAGAATGGTACTTAGGTGCAGCCAGACCATTCTCCAGTGCCGGCACAGAGGTGTGGAGATAGATCTGACAATGCAAGACAAGATTTAGGGGGACCTACTAGCAGATGAAAGTATTCATTTCTGTATTCATTCATTCTTTTTCATTTGTGTATAATCATCTGTAACTGCAAGTCGTTGTGTTTTTGTGAGCTTAGAAAGAATCCTTCACACCTACACAGAGAACAGCTCCTCTTCCACAAAGCCTACCATGTTGTGCCAAACGCTGGCTTTACAGAGGACCTTGCAATCTGCAACCCCACTGCTAGATGCCACTGAATCCTACACACCGGTTCTTTAATCAAAATGCTTTTGCTGCTGGAGCATAAACACAGCTAAGACTCTGGATGTAAAGCCTGGTCATCGATGTTGTAAGCTTTGTTGGCCTGCCATCTACCCCAACCACCTCATGCCAATCACTATGATGCATTTCAGAAACCCGGCAAGCACCTAAATGTAATTGGGAACACAACTTATTCCAAGTTATGAATGCAGTTTTTTAGCAGACAGTGTTGGCATTGTAGTGTTAAAACAATACTCCCCATTCCATCTTCCACTCTTTAATCTAATTTCCTGGGAGGTTTTCATAGCAGATGGTCGAAATATTCCAATAAAATAAACAGATGGCAGAGTCCCCACTACTTTCAACCCCTTGTGAAAAACGTCAGGGCTTAAATTATTATTAGATATATCTCCTTTTTCCCTGTAGTGGCCTCAAAGTTAAAGAAACAAGATTGTGACTAGTAGGTCATCAGTCGAATAAAATGTGGCTCAGAAAAGTGAAAAAGTTTGCATCTTGAGCAACGTCCTCAACCCGAAGTCAGTTTTCAGGTGTGATTGTGTGTAACTGTGTGGATGTAATCAGGGTAAATATGCGAAAAAACCTGCAATTTCAGGACTCTATGTAGGTGACAAACTGAACTGTGGGTTGTATTTTTCTTGGGAAGCAGTGTGCCTTCTAAAATTAAACACACTTGGTGGGTTTTAGATTCTAATTTTAACAAAAAGAGAATATTCATGGATGTAACTTTCTGAATCCCAAACAATACATAAAGTACACAAAGTTATATTCCTGACAGATGTGTTGATCCAATATTAGAACATCCTAGCAATACAATATTATTAATAATACAATATACTGCACATAAAATACATGGTGGCAACTTATTATAGGTACATTCACATTTTCAGCTGTTACACATATATAGTTAAAGGTGACAATATGATAATCCACAAATACTGTTTAATATTAAATCAGATTATGTGAAAAGTGACCAGAGTTTCTCATCAACAGGAAATCAAGTTAAAAACAAGATTAAAGCAGGTACTGACAATATATATCTTTCTTTTTTTTTTTTTTTTTAAATGTACCTGCAGTTGTTTAATGTTGCAGAGGAGGGAGGGAATGACGCGTCGTGTACATCGTCTTGCATAACTGTCTGAAATTCTACGTAGCTCTATTTCAGCTTTAAATAGAGTCTTAATGGTGAAATTGAAGCAACAGGAGCTTTGATTGTCAGCTATTAGAGTCGGGACAGGAGTGTGACTTTGTTGGAATTGTTCTCATTTGTGGTATTACCAGGTAATGTTCTGTCTTTGCACACACATGCTGTATGAAGTCACAGTGACATTTCAGAAAAGGGGAAGAAACTGTGTCATGTTTTTCATTTTTTTAACTCATTTTCTTATTAAACGATTGAGCTTCTTAAAAACACATAGGATCGCTTACGGACTGTGCACATGCAGCCTCTCTCTCGCTCTGTGTCAACCTCTTTTCTCTCTAATCCACACGCTTTGTAGTGTAATTGCTTCTGTTTGTTTTCATGTAAATGTCTCCCCCTTGTAATGCAAGAACAACGTTTCCACTGGTGACAGTAAAACGCCTCTCGGAGGCAACGTGTCTGTGTGTGTGTTTGGTCCTATAATTAGTCATGTGGTATTTTGTCGTGCAGCCCAGACAGATGCTCTTCGGTGTATTTCCTTCCAAGCGCTCGCTGTGTTTGTTCCCACTGTTATAACAACACACATGCACACACGGAAAGTTTGTCATTTGCCTCCACAGAGTGCAGCAGCAGCAGCAGCAGCAGAGTAATTTGCTGTTGGTTATGAGTGTATCTGCTCTGTAATGCTGAGTGGCTGCACTCCATCAACGCTTCCTTCATCCTCAACCTCTGATTACCTCCACTGTTCTTTTTTTTATTGAAGTCATATCTTCTGAAACACAGCACACGGACGATCACTGTTTTTGTAAGGAATTAATAAACTTCTCAATTGATTTTATTAATATCCCACAAGTTGTCGTCCATAAATCGGCTCGCTTTGATGAGATTTAAGAAATATAATCAGTGTAGGGGAGCCACAGTCTCCAGTGTTACTTCGTCTGGTTGCATCTTGTTGTTGTTCTGCTGTTGGACGATAAAACACCTTTGCTTGTTTGCATTTCATTAAACCAATCACCCATCACCATGGGCAGAGCTCCCTCAAAACAGTGACAGGGAAATAGTTTTGGTGAAACATTTGCATGCAGGGAAGCAAGCCCTGTCATTAAAATGGATAATTCACTGCAGAAAACTACCAGCACCGTCTGGCTGCACGATCCAAATCCTAAAACTTGAAATTTTCAGCATGATAGGTTGCTGTTGTTTTTGTTTCCCATAGCGAAGAGGGTTTTGAAATTGGTGCAAATTTGCTTCAGTCAATATCTGAATTTAATCAAATGCCCGATGTAGTTCATGTTAGAATTTGTTGTTCTCTGTCTGCAATCCAAGGGTGGTGTCCAAAAGTCTGAGAGCACCAGTGATACTCCTGTCTTCCATTTGTCTTGAATTTGCTACAATATCGTCTTTAATATTGATATTTTCAGTTTGAGAATTTGGGTGAAAAATGTATTGTCTGAGAAAAATGCACAGAATATCTTCCACCGTGATTCCTTTTATGTTTCCTGCTGCCTAAAAATAAGAGTTAAGGTTGAATATTTTTTTCAACATCATTTTCTGTGTTTTGAAATGTTTAATTAGCTGAGTTAACGGAACACGTTTAGTCGACTTTGGTGAGATTGTTATTGCGAATTGGTTTTCCAAACTACAAAATTAGTCCCAAGGAAATTTTAACCATCAAACAAAGCCTGGTGGGAAGTCAGCAGGCGTTCTGGTTTTCTTTCTTCAAACCTGATTTAATGACTTGATTAAACTCTCAGCTGAAGACCTTTGTTTTTGTTTTTTTATCAAAAGATTTAGAAAGTTCTGAAATTATCTATATGAAAAAATAGATATTTTAAGTTGAATTAACTTCAAATTGACAAATACATCTATAATTGCATAAAGTTTCCAAAACAGAAATAGTTCATTCCACTGATTCCACTTTGTTTGGTGTTCAGCGTAGCATGTTTTCTCCCCTGTTTGCCTCAGTGGCAGCATGCACTCAAGCTGCACAGGCAAATCATAATAACCCACATCATCCCAGCTTCATTTCTTGTGAAATCAGGAAAGTCTGGAGTGTGGAGACAGCGGAGAAAAGCCCATGACAGTCAGCACTCCTTGGTCTTCTTTGGTCTTCAAGTAGTTCTTGCAAACCTTTGAGGTGTGTTTGGGCTCATTATCCTGCTACAGTATGAATCCATCTAACAAAGATACAAAGCAGTGCTTACACAGTTTACACACACAAATGAAATTCACACTACAAAGGGTTTTCAGAAATGGAGCTATGACTCAACCCCTGCTTGTAAGCTAACTGTTTAATCCAGACACTTCGGAAGTCTTTGATAGTAACGTCTTTGTTGCCTCCCTAAAGAATTAAGGATTATTTAACCAACTAATTATACACTGAATTATGCTTACCGGTAATATGACTGCTTAGTCAGAAAAATCAGTTCCTCATCTCTCGGTCTGCTTGCTAAGCATTTATGACCCAGACATCAATATTATCGAGGGTGTGATCCATGACTCTCCTCTGTCGCTGTTAATATGTCCACTATATCTCACCTTCATCAATCTCTTTTCAGTATTAGCTGTCTTGCTCCCACATACTGAATTTTGTATTGATAAGTTAATCTTGAGCATTGATTCTGACTCCTTAGCTATGCATTTAAATTACAGCAAAGAAGTATAAAAGTAAAGAGTTCAAAGGTCGAGTAGAAGCGAATGTGATTGAAGAGCAAGTCAGGGCAGCAGACTTACACAACAATTGATGGTCTTGTTTCATCCACTAAATATATTTTAGTTCATTATTTCATTTCCATTCACCTGGAAAGACTACCTTTAGGCTTTATCCAGTCATTGGCAAAATTTGAACTTCATTTAAAACTAAAAGTAGATTATTTTTTAATTGCATATTGTAGAATTGATGCCTGATTGTCTTTGTTATGAAAGAAATAAAAAAAACAACCCTGAACAAAACTACACAGTCGACACTTTGATCGCAACATCTGACACATTGTGTGCTCAAAGAGTTGTTATGACTGGTGTTGATGCCAACAGTTGCCCTTGTACTCATCCAGCATTCACAGAACAACATTCGCAGCCCTTTGGAGCTCTGTTTTGGTCTCCACCAACTCAACAAAGCTGTCAAGCTGTTTACCTGCTAAATGCTCCCCTTTCTCTGTCTGTTTCATTCTAGGTAGCTATAGTGGGGTTATTGCGATGTTTTTGTTGAAAACAGCTTTCTCAGGTTGACAGAAGCAGTGACAGTGAACCACAGCAGGAAAGTCACGAGCCATGAAATGAAAACAATACCTTAGAAGATGTTCAGCTGAATTCGACTGTAGAGTTGGTTGATAATGTTCTGTGTGTTTATCACCACAAACAGCTCCTTTTTACATTACACAGGTGATCACATTTCTTGTTATTTTAAAAGTATACTATATACTTGTGCAGCATCAAGTTCATATCACTTCTAACACTGTGCACATTGTGCTATAGATCAAACAAGACACAATGAATCTTCTGAGATTCACCCTGAAATATAGCGTATACACCGATAGCCACAACATTAAAACCAGCAGCGTTATATTGTGTTGGTTCTCTTTTTGCTGCCAAAATGGCTTCGAACCATCACGGTATGCCACACAGGCTCTCCGAGAGTGTTCGGTAGTGCCTGACATCAGGGTACTAAAAACAGATCCTTAAGATCCTGCAGGTTGTTGGGTTGGGTCTCCATGGATCAGGGTTTGTCCAGTGAATCACACAGATGCTCAACTAGCATGGGATGTAGGGAGTTTGAGGGCAGGGTCTACACCATAGACTGTACAAAAGATGGACGTAGCAACCGGCCCCGAAAAATGAAGCGAACCTGGAAGTGTCAAAAACCTTCAATATCACAACGTCCGCTAGTCCTGGCTCCAAAAAGCCCTGGCTCCCATGGACTTGAATTGGAAAAGAAGTGATCACAGATCATGAAATACTGCATTCCTCCAGCTCAGGATGGCTTGATTGACAGTCGGCAGCGACCATACAGACGAAGCGAGCAGAAGGCGGTAAATGTGGGCGGGCAGAGAGGGCCTGCCTCTCAATCCGTCTGACCAATCGCTGCTTCTATGGCTCCGCCCCCCTCCGACGATTTTTGCGTCACTGGCTCCAAAAATCCAAGATGTCAACCAGGAAGCAGCAAAACCCTGGCTTCATTTTCTCAGTGCAGAAACCAACGGGTGATGTCACGGTAGCTACGTCCATCTTTTATACAGTCTATGGTCTACACTTTGGACTCTTGGTTAGTCAAGCTGCTCCTCAGCAATTTTTGCAGGGGGCTTTATCCTGTGTATGCACGTGTGGATGGGTGATACATGTTAAAGTAATATTTGCGTGAATGCCAGGACCAAAGGTTTTCCCTTCACCTGTTAGTCTGTGCTCGGTGAATGGTTTTTATATGTTAGTCAAAGTGATGAATCTTTAGCAAGGATTTAAAAGAGACCAATGCTGAGGCGGATCTGTAATGACGGGGTCAAGTGTTTGAAAACTTAGGACAAGCAAAAGAAAATGCCGCCTTTGTTTTTGATCTGGATTTTGGAGCCACTAGAAGCATCTGGTCAGTTGACTTAAGTGATCTAACCCATTTAAGACAAGTTCTGAAATCAACAGGCAACCGTTGAAGTGAGGCCAAAATAGCAGGAATTGTCTCACTTACAGCTACCAGCAAAAGGCAATATGCAGCATTCTTACCAGTTAGGGACACCAGATAGATAACATACTAAAATCTCCATAGGAAGAGGTGCAGTCGTATAGTCAAAATGAAAAATAAAGCATGCATTACTACCTGCAGATTGGTCAAGAAAAGAAATGATTGAATCTTAGAAGTCCTGCTTCGCTGAGAAAAATGTGCCATAATAACTGAAATAATTGCTTTGTCCAGTTTTAAACGGATCACAAGTCTTTTACTGACACTTCTGAGACAAAGCACTGATAATTAAAGAATATGAAAGTGATTTACCTGATAAGTGAGGTGTGATTCCATCCTGTTGTCTTTATAGATGGACTTATTGTAGTGACAGATTATAAAACCAGTCGTACCATTTGCCGTTTAACAAATATGAGGAAATAGCCACAACACTGAAAGCGGACATCAGAAAAATGGGCTGGAAATGGGGATAAAGGCTTTTGCTCTGACATACAACACAATAATAAAGAGCCTCTTTGTAGTGTCAATTTATCATTTCTCACATCAGTAATGACAAGAAACACGTTGATGATGAGAAAAAGTGGCTGTTCGTAGTTTACGATGATGCTGCAGATAGCTTTGTGATCTTTGACTTTTAACTGTAATTTACAGACATCTCGATATATCTGTGTCATAAAAGCAGACCGGATATCTCCAAAGACTCCCCTTGAAGTAGCAGGAGTCATGGCAAATATAAAAAGAGGAAATAAGTGGAAAGAGAGCAACAAAGATAAGGTTCAGACCATTGAACTGCCAGAGATCTCAGTGGGATCTAATCTCTGTCCAGGGGCAAAAAAGCATTGACACCAGCCAGAGGGAGGCATGGAGGGGGGAGTGATGGAGGGGGTAGTGTTACTCAGACAGCTATAGACAGACACACTGTTGAATTCAGCCAATATGAGGTTTTGAAGGCCACTGCCAATGCTGACGTTTACTGGAGTGAGAATGCCGAAGGGTGAAATTCTATGACTGTATTAAGTTTGACCATTTTCATGCTACCAGATACTTTTATGAAACCTTTGCAAATGGAAAAGCATCAACACAATGCTTGGCCCATCACCGGGCATCGACAATCAAAACTGGGAGAAAATGCTCTGTATTGCTAGGTTTTAGAGTAGCTGCACTGTGTGTTAAATACAGTGGTGTGCCGTCAGGGCCAGCAAGGCCTTCACTGACTTCCGTTGTAAAATTTTCCCATTAATCTTTTAACTTTATTCCCAATAGTATATTCTCTTCATTTAATAGCGTGTCTCTGGCCTGTGGTGCTTCCAGCAGTGAATGTTTATATAAGGGCTTCTTTTTTATTTTATTTTTATTTTTTTTATCCAATCATATTTTAGCCATCATGTGTTGCCAGGGTCACAGAAATCTGCCCTGAGGTCTTCAGAATTAAAAGTGCAGGCCCTTGTAGCTTAAAATGCATTGTAATGAAACTGTTGCTTTAGCCAATCAGATTGAGAGTTGGTGGTGCTAGCTAGCTGGCCTACAATAATGTCAGCACTTTCACGTCCTCTGATTGGATGGTCAGAGAGCTTAGCCAAAGCTAGCGGTTCGTATCAGTAGTGACCTGCACAAGCTAAAACTTTATCGTAATTTTATTTTTTTTTTTTAAGTTAAGCAAGCGGACATTCTCAGCCCTACAGTGAATTAAAAGTTATGTCAGACACACAACTGGAACCAACTTTCAGCTTTAGCCTCCATGGCGATAGAACAGGACTTATTGTTGGATTAGCTGCTCAACAGACTGATTGAAGTGTTTATGATGAAAGAAAGGAGGATGGATTTTGTGTTCAAATAATCACAGGTTTTGGCGAGTAAAGTGTATATTTTTGTCTTTTTTTTGGCCTGATATTGATGCTCCTGTTAGATGTGCAGGGTTCTCACCTGAACGTTTTGACAGCGCAGTGGGGAGGGGGGTCTTAGCGACACTCTGATGTTAGCGTTAGTGTCTTCGCTGCTAACGCTGCTATTTGTTAGCAGCAAAGACAGCGGTAGAGAAATGAGTTTCTTAGGAAAATTTGCACATCAGATTTTCCAAACACGCAGCTTGAAAGACAGCGTAGCGAGCCAAGACACAGCGTGTTTTTTCAGGGAAGTAGCACGGTGAGAACCCTGATGGGATGTACAGCTGTGGCTGCAGTGAAAAGAGACTTGTTGAATTGTTTTAACTGGGTTTCTTGCTTTAGTAATGGCATTCATTCTCGCTACATGAGACACCTGTCTGCCATGCAATGTCCTGTTATGCTGCCTTTGTGCATAATGCTGATGGTTTCTAAAGCCGTGGCGTCATAATGACGGTGTTAAGACGTGGTTTGATTCAGGTAGGATGCCACTGAAGGCCTACCAGTAAAGTGCATGGCCCGCCACTGGTTAAATATGGTAAGCCATTTTAAACAGGCTAAGAGACTAAAGTCATACTATTTTCACAGTGCTAAAATTATGATTGAGGTATAGTGTTTACCATGGTCACCATTTTAGTTTATCCTGTTGGCATGAATTTAGAGTCACTAACTTAATTCTTATTTGAATGAAAACTGCATCCCAGTGGAATTTTAGTCCTGCTTCTGGTCCATCACAGTGCAGAAATAGCACTAGTAAACGTATTAAATGTTCTTAGAATGAACCTGGACGAAGAAAATCTATCAGTTCTTGTGCTTGTCAACTTGAATTCTGCATTCAACTTGAATTAGAGAATTCTTCTGGCTTGCCTACAGACCAATGTTAACATCTCAGACACAGTTCTGAACTAGTTCAGGTCCTTTCTAACAGGAAGAGACTATGTGATGTCTCTGGGTGAGTTGGTGTCATATAAAATTAAGTTCACCAGCGGTATCCTCCATGGGTTGATTTTTATACTTATGTTGATGATGCGCTGTTATTACTATTTTCTTGTTTATACAGGTAATCTCACTGAGACACAGAGTCTCATTCTCATGAGAGACCTGTTTGCAAATAACTAAACAATACAACATGGAATCACAAACAGTGTGGGACCTGTCCTCAACAAACATAACAATAAAAATGACAGACAGGATCAACTGAAACAAAACATCAGACATTAAAAAGGAAGTACAAACAGTGCCAGGTGATAAATAGAATAAAACAGTAAGAACAAGAGCATGAACCAAGAGATGATCTTTCCGGGGTATTTAGCAGACGTTTGAAGCCCCCCAGGGGAATCAAGTTGGACAGTTTCAGAATCTGCCGTAGTGAGTTCCAGGTTGAGCGGGCAGAGTGAGAGGATGTCGTTTTTCCAAGTTCTGTACAGACTGAAGGGACGGTGAAAGTAATGAAGTCCTGGGAGCGTAGGCTATGGCTGGACTGTTTGCGTGACATGTAGGATGATGAAGAAGAAGCAAGAAGGTGGCAGCAACAAGTCATTTCCTAGCATTAAAATTAAAACAGGATTTGTTCTTGAAAAAGACAAAAGATTTTAATTTCAATTTCTTTAAAAGATTTTCAATATGGCCTTCAAAACATTTTATTTATTTATTTATTTTGTTTAAATCAATTCTGATGCTTAGGTATTTATAAGAGGCCACTGACTCAATTGGGGTGTCTTGTGCAGTTACAATACTCAGGAGAACTTCTGCTACCTTCTTTGTTATTCATGTCACCTGATGACATCACCCAGTTGACAAACTGTTTTGTTGCCTCAGTAACATGAATATGTAGATGTCACACAACGTTCTGCAAGTTCACAGCAACAACTAAGGTGCTCATCATTGAAGCCAACAAAATGCAGTCTCACCTTAGCAAAAATATCACCATGAACAAAAAGCATGAAGCATAATCATCTTTGATTGTGACCAAGCCTTTGAATCTCAGGAGAGGATCATTACTAGAGGACATCAGATGATCACTAAAACCATCAGAATAAACCACAGACATTTGTACCAAATTACACGTTAATCAGTCCAGTAGTTGCTTAATTATTTCCGTTTCAACCTAAATGGCGAGCCAGCTGGTGCACCTACACTGCCATCCAAACAGCCACACCACTTGTACGGCCAAAATATCCAGAATAGATCAAATGGAGCAAGGTTATAGTCCATCATGTAATACAAAAGAGGTACAAAAGACCTATTTACTTGTTTAATGCACATGGAGCTTTTGGCTGTCACAAAATCAGGCTGAATTTGCTCAGTTACCAATAAATACAGATGTTCTGCAGGATTCTGAGATCCTCTGGGACATCATCACATGCTAAATTGTTGTTTTTTCGGTGTATACATGATCACATAGAATCTTTTTTGCATATGTTAATGTTGGTAATTCTTTAATGAAATTCATATTGTGCAAACAACTTTTTCTATTTGAAATTAGTTTGCATCTGTCAGCTTGGATCTTAAAGTTTGAAAGACTCCTCACTAACAGTGACATGATGGCCCTAGTTTGTGCATCTGCCAGCAAATGCAAGAATTATACGCCCTGATGAAGATGTGATATGGTTAAACCTCCTTAGCAAGCAAGTCAGCGGACCTTGAGCTGAGATTGCTTCATCACAAATGCAAATGCACTGTTATGTCTAGTTGTTTGGTCTACGTATCAAAGCAGGACATGATGGTATGACAGAGTCTGGTCCAGAATTTAATGAAAGAGCAAGAAGAAAGCCAAGTAATTTGAAAATCCTCAAAGTTAGCAAAAGCTTAGCTGAAGAATGCTGGGAAATGCAGTGAAGGTATGTTATGAAGATTCTGTCCAGACTACAATATACTGACAAGTGTCTTTATCATTTTGTACATCTTAGATAATGTACTTTTTTTTTTTTTCACATTTATTCCATTAGGTCCAGAATGCAGTTGATAAAAAGGCACATGGTTCTTTTCCAACACACGAAGGGGGTTTTCCTAAAGAAGCTGAGAAACTATTGCCTACTATGAACACTGTCCTGACTGAACTAATCACCTGCCTGCTGATCACAGGGCAACCATCCAAAGAAAAAACATTTTGTGCCAAGACTTCTCACATTAATCAGTAACTTAGTGCAGAATTTTATTTGGCACTCTCAAATATTTGGAGGAATTTAGGGGATTTATGTTCAAATTCGTTTGATGTTATGCTTAATTTCCTGATGAATTTCGACTCAGCACCCATCCGCTCATTAAGCTGAGATGGGAGTAGACATTAACCTTGCGGATATTTGCAATCTTACTTTGCTAAATAAGCCTCTTAATGTTACCCCTGGGGGTGTAAATTCAATCTACTTTATTTCAAGCCGTGAATCCATATGAAAACGTCACTGTGTGACAGTAGTTAACATGGAGGTTCATTTCACTGACATAAAATTAGTTGACTCAGATAAACTCTTAAAAAAAAAAGGGCAGTTAGAGAGTTTAACATAAGTACTTCTCAAGTTTCATGCTGCTGTGGGGTGACATAATCTTACTGGTTGAGTTAAAGCACCAGTTTTTCAAGCTAAGCAACACTTTGCTAGATATGGAATATGGAACTGAGCAGTTTTGCTACCAAGTGATGAAAAAAAAATCCTTTGCTTACACTGAGATGCAAAAACCAGTGTGATTAGCTTAGCTGGCCATCCACATTCAATGTAAAAATACTTAAAAACTACCCTTGAAAAATCCTATTTGATCCCTTTCCTTGTGCTTTTCATATTTGATCCCTTTTTTGTTGTCATATCTTGGACTTTTTTCTCCTTTAGACATGCTAGTGTAATTCTGGCAGTGTACTTTAGATTGGTATTATGCTGAAATAGTCCTCTTCTGACAAACGTCTGCAGACTGTGAGTCATTTTGTTAGCCAGGATATATCATCACAGTCCAACCTCTGTTTACATTGTTGGGACTATGCATTCAGTCTGGTGCTATCAAGCCACACTTAACCATCGCCTAATGTTGCCTTTGAAGATGTGCAAAATAACAACAAAAGTAGAAAAACTGGACATCGAGGACAACAACTACACCTGGAAGGGGCTAGGACTCTCAAGGGTCTTCTTGGAGGCTGCCCTGTTTGGAAGGAATGTCCTGCAGCTGCCATTGAAGAACATCACGACTGGGTACAAGCTGGAGTAGGTCAGGCTGGTGTTAGAACTCAGGCAGTCAAGTGGCCAACCGGTCAGGATGCTCTGAAAAGGCAGAGCATGGAAAGCAGAAGACCGTGCGGACAATGCCACCTCCAGACTCAAACACCAAGAGATAGTTGGAACTACTCAACAATAAAGACTTGGCCTGGGCTGGGGGGAGCCTCAGAAGCTTTGGTCCACAGAGAAAGAGGAAGGCCTCGGTGGTCACAGAAGTGACAGGGATGGAGGAAGACAAATTCCTTCTGAAAGCTGTTGGCCAATGCCAACAAGGGCAATGGACAAAGTGGGAGGGCATTCTTCCAAGGTCAGTGGGGTGGAGTGACCTTTGGAGGATGCCCCAGACAAAGCTCAGCTATCCAGGTAAGAGCCACATAAGACACCCTCCCTAGCCCAGCAAAACTGGCAAGATGGTACAGAGCAGATGAGAACTGTGATCTGTGTGAAACAGCCCCAGGAAACCTGTGTCACCACCTGTGTGGCTGCCCTGGCCAAGGGTTGGTACAGGTGGTGGCATGACCAGGTCCAAAGGAAGCTGGCAGAACATACAGAGAGCATGAGAGTTCTGGCAAACGGATGACCAAGAACCCAGCATAAACAGTGTATCCAGTTCGTGTCAGCAGGACAATCTTTGAGAAACTGCCACCAATTGAAAACACCAGCCCTGTCTCCCGGAGGTTCCTGGGCCTAGACAGGCAGCTACGGTTTCCCATTGACATTTCCAGCACCGCACTGAGGCCCATGTGGTGTTGTCCTGTGGTTGGTGGCAGAGAGGCGTCTTCTGCTGGTCAAACTGACAGTGCCCTGGGAACAGGGCGTCAAGGAAGCATACGAGAGGAAAAGGCTGCAGTGTCTTAATGGCAGAGTAGCAGGAAAAAGGCTGGAGAGCGTCAATCTATCCAACGAAAGTCGGCTGCCACGGCTTTCCAAGCTTCTCAACCTTCACATTGGCTTCACAGCAGGAAAAGTGAAGAACATCCTGAAAGAATTTGCGGAAGAAGCAGAAAAAGGAAGCTTCTGGCTCTGGATACGAAGGAAAGACTGAAGCTGGGGAAACCAGGAAGCCATGCAGCACCCATCTGATCATTGACTACCAGCTGCAGGGAGTGGCAGGAAGACAGCCCTGACCGCTGCCCCACCATCCTGAGGTGTTATGAAAATTAAAGGAGCGAAACACCAGTGAAGGATGGCTCCCAGCTGAGGACCCTGTAGCTGGTACAACAGGTACCAGCAGAGGTGCGACAGGCAGGAATGCCTTGCAGGTATAAACACCAACCTGTCTGCAAACCACTATGCTTGTCCTGACCAGGTTTAGACCAAACTTGCTTGCCATCTGAGCCAAATAACTGTGTTTCAACAGATTTTTAGTTTGTCACTGATTGTCCTGTATCCTTTTTCATCTTTGTGAAGTCTCACAATCCGATTTTTTTGTTAATCTGGCAATTCTTTTCTATGTGGGCCCATGGTGCAGAGATGCAGATGGACACTGAGAATGTGTGGTGTTCCCATTTCATTTTATAACCATGTTCCTGCAATTAGGCTAGTTGGAAATCACAAGTATTTCATTTAAATGATCATAGGTTTGATAACTTGTGTGTCAGTGATCACAGCTGTATTCACTTTTGTTGCAATGAGTTTCTACTTTGTGGCCTGCCTTTTTCATGTAGACTTTGTAAAGTACATGTGGTCATAAGAGGAAACAATAGACTTAGTCACATATGAATAATGCTGTTTTTGAGAAGCAACACAATTTTGCACAGGGATGTAGTCACTTCTGTACTTCTACACTGAATATGAAGAAAGAAAACATTATTTTGTTGAACCATATTTCAAGGCACTTTTATTTGATACACTGGACATCGTCCCTGTTCAACTCAACTACGCCACAAGCACCCCTAAAACATTTCCAATGACAAAATCTTAACAGCGTTTTAGAAACTATGTTGTAGTTAATGCTGCAATAATACACATAGATGGTGATTGAACACATTAGCAAAACTCATTGTTGAATTTGTTAGTTGTCTAAAGTGACTGTACCTTATTTCCTTTGTTTCACTTTTGAACCTGTATGTGTTTCAGGGAGCAGGTTATGTTAACTGAACATTTTCCCCATACATCCAGGATCTGTGCCCTCTTTCCTTCACCACACAAACAGTTAAATAATTCACACTTTAATCACAAGTCAATAACATCAGCAGCAGCCATCTTTAGGCTAATGGATCAAGGTCTACTACACTTTCTGTTCGGCACTGAATTGATAACGACTCACAGAAAACCTATTAAGTGAGCTCGTTGATCGATAGACACACAGTTGGGGGTGAAACAAACACATTTGTTGTTTATTTGTCAAGATTTTTTTCATGCCCCTCTACCGTCTCTATAATGCTTATTGAAGTAAACAAGAGTTCCTTGACCCTGAAACAGCTTTGAATCAGTAAAGTTTCAGCAGTTCAGAGTTTCATCATATTTTTTCCTCCTAAAAATATAACAATGATTTTATTGCATTAACTATATCGACAAATTATTGCCTCTTTGTCTCTCTGCAGACGATGAGCAGTCGTTTTTTCCCTCACGACATCATCATCACTGATGCTGTTCTCAGTCTGGATGAAGACTCGGTTCTCTCAACCAATGAGGTGAGTTACTGATAGCTTATCAGCCAATCAGCACAACACTGACGTTTCACAAACTGAACTGAGGCGCTGATGCTTTATCAACAAAATGAGGTGAGGAGGCCACACTCCCAAGACACAAGGCCACCAAAACACCGTTATCAAATATCTGGATTAGAATCTCACTTACTGAATTACTCGCCAAACAGAGCCAGACTGTTTTTATAGGCTTTATAGGCGGAGACCATTACTCGCACTGAGGTGGCACAATGACTCGTTAATTCAGACATCACATTGTGTCCATCCAACCTTTAGTTTCTTTTCTTTTGGCTGCAGGTTCTGGTTCAGTCACGCATTGTTCAACAGATTGTACCACTTGTTTCCAGAGCTCTTCAAAGTAGTTTCATTACTATTAGAGTCTTTAAAAGTCTGTACAAGAGTGTCAGGTAAATCTGCAGTTGCAATGCATGTACAGATTCTGTATTTACATAAAAAGCAGATATAGTTTTATCAAGTTAATACACTTTTCAGTGACAATAATACAAAAATCTTCAAATTGCTACACAACCAGTGTGAACATTTTCTGGTCAAAACTATTTGCTTGAGTGTGGTTAAATGATAGGTTGTTGTGATGTTAAAACATATCTGTATTGAAACAAGAAAAATAGTTCTGTCTAAAAGTTCTGCCAGAAAAATAGAAGTTACTGAATGTAACTTCACTACCATGACATTTTTTCAATTCATTTTTATTTTTATAGTGCAGTGTGGGTTCTCTCTGGGTTCTCCGGCTTCCTCCCACAGTCCAAAAACATGTTGAGGTTAATTGATGATTCTAAATTGTCCGTAGGTGTGAATGTGAGTGTGCTTGGTTGTCTGTCTCTAAGTGTAGCCCTGTGATAGACTGGTGACCTGTCCAGGGTGTCCGCTGCCTTCATCCTAAGTCGGCTGGGATAGACTCCAGTCCCCCCGCGACCCTAGTGAGGATTAAGCGGAGTATAGATAATGGATGGATGGATTGAATTCAAAGCATATGTCATCTCACAGCTATTAGCATAGTGAGGTGAAGACCTTACGAATTTTAAACAGAGAACCCAACAATCCAATCAAATCTCAATGGATTCCTTTGGATTCCCTTCGAGCAAGCTGTCAGCAACGTGGGAAGGAACCAAATTTAAAAAAAAAAACCCTGATAGGCAGGGGGAATATAACAAACCTCAGACAGAACCAGGCTCAGGAAAGGTGGCCATCTGCCTCGCCTGGTTGGGGTGAGAGTGGGGATGGGGGAGTTAACAGGATTTTAATGGCAGATTTTATGAGGCTTGTAAATGGTAGTCGAGAAACCAATGGGTGACATCGGGGACATATTTTACATACAGTCTATGAGCTCAAGTTAACAGAACAAAAAGGAAAAACAACCCCAAAGAAAACTCAGCCAAATACATAAAATGCAGCAATCAGATCACAGTACAGTGGAAGCATTTATATTAATCGTTAAAAAGCGGTCAACACGGCTACAATATTCGTGCTGTTGCAGTATTTTGTGACTCTTAAAGTTGGTGAAGTCGACTGTCTATCAGTGTTGTTGGACAAAAACAGGCTAAAATGTAAGTTTTCTGTTTGTTTTAAAGTAGCTACATGCGTTGCTACCTACTGCCAAAAGTCTGTCCAAGCTGTGCATCACTTTTTAGTACCCCTGGAGGTATTTCTGAATGTTGCAGCGTTTGTTTGTTTTTTTTCAAGTTGTAGTGTGTTGAACTCTCAAGGCCACTGGCAAAAAGGCTTTTAGGATGATAACTTATGTGACTGACAAAAATAACACAGGTAACATTATGTGGGGTTGCTGATATGTAAACTTTCCCAGTGCCATCTGAAACTCTGGTAAGTTGTGTTGAACAAAAATTGTGCGACAGTTTGGCACAAGCAAAGAAATATATTTTTATTTCTATCAATTATGTGCCTTCAGTAGAAATAAGCATTTAATTGCTGACTAAATATCCAAAATGACTGGACTTGGACACAACTGACTACACAACTCCCAGTAAAAGCCTGCCTCTGGAAATGTTTTTATAACCAGCTCCAATCCCCATGGTTTTATGTCAGCCAGTGGCAAAAGGTGGTGATATCTTAACACAGTATTGATCCTTGCTGAAATGAAGCAGTCTGTTCACGCACAGTCATGAATACCATTCATTATAAATGAATTGCCTCACTCTGCCAAACAGTGCTTTGGCCACTGAATGAGAGGTGGAAAATGTGCTTTGCCTTTAAAGGACGATTCCAAATACATCAGAGGAAATTAAACTAAGCAGGACGAGTAGGAAGTCTAACAACAGAGTCGGACAAGAGCCTGAAAACAAAGCAAAGAGCTCTGATTAAGGACATCAACGATGTTGAGGCTCAGTGATTTATAACAAGGCCAGGATGCTCAAGATCCAGTCTTAATTAAATTACTGTGCGATGTGTGGAGTTAGAATAGATACTATTAAGATGGTTCTCTTCTAATTTAACCTAACACTGAGGAAAGGGGCGAGGAAAGGTAGAGTTACAAAAAGAAAGAGAAAGGAAGTAGATTGAGCAAAAAGAGGGATTGGGAAATAGAAATAATTTGGGAAGGAATCTAAAAGAAAAGGCAAGGAGCGAAAGCAGCGGAAAAAGTAAGAGATGAAGGTGATCTACAAAAGGCAAGGTAAAGGGAAATAGGGCGGAAAACACCAAATAGGTAAAAGGAAAAGGGGAAGAAAAAGGAGGCAAAAAGGACAGAAAGCTACACAAATTCAAGGACGAAACGAGGAAACTACAAAAGAAGACTGAAGAGGGTTTAATGAAAAACAAAGTGCTTTCACGGAGTCAGGAGTTTTACGAGAGCCATTACCTCTGTGTCTGTATCATTACGCTGTCAAAACACAGAGCACCTCTTTGATTAAAGTCTCACTTGTTACTTAAAAGCCAGGGTGAGAAACATCCCAGCGGTTTGTTACACTGACATTTGTTTTAGAACAAATTAGAAACCAGCGACTTGTCTCAAGCATTGTCAAGAGAGGAAATGATATTTGTATTGCCCTTTTTTTTAAAAAAATCAAGACTTCAACATGTCAGCAGAGCTAGCAGTGAGTCACGGAAATATAATATATGCAGACTCACGCTGATTCACCAGGCCGACGCAGACTTTACGTTCAGAGGTAAATGCAGGTGTTTAGCCTGTAATTGTACACCACGTCTCGTATGTGTTGTACTTCCACAGAACTCAATCAAAGCTTGTCTCGGGGCACCACAGCACAAACTATACCTAGAAATCCACCTCTACTATATTCAGTAGACTAATAGAAATGTATTTGCATGATTTTTTTTAACTCCCCCTTATGTTCCTATGGTATTCTTTTATGACGTCATTAGGGATATAAACAGTCACCACCACGGCAGAACATTTCTATCTTGAAACTACAGTGTACAGACGACAGTCTCAAAAACACAGACTCAGACTCTCACAGTATAATACGTGACAAATTTAATGACACCATCCTGTCAACCTTCAGGCTTCCTGTATCATCATTCTGCTTTATTTTCCCAATGAATTTCTCCAATATTAAAACTTGTCACACAGCATTTTTGCAGTGTTTTGGGGAGTTATAAGTGAGCTGGTGTGCTCGAGCTGCAGTGAGTGACAGAGAGGTGGGAACTTCATAGATCTGAAGTGACAGTGCAGCGTTATATCTGATGTACTAAAGGCAGCAAGGGATTGTTTTCACAGACAACACTACATATACAGTTTTGGTGCACTGCGTTGAGTGTTTGTGGGTTTAATCAATGGCTGGAGGGACTTGAAATTGTTAAAACATCTTAAATATTTCTTTGTCACTGCAAATCAACATTCATCCAAACCAAATCCAATCATCAAATCATTTGACTGGATTTCTTCTATAATTTAAAGTTACCTCTCTTTACAGCCTTTATTAAAAGTAATTTAGCTGACAAAAGGTGGAAAAACTGGCAGTTGTCTTACTTTGGATACACTTTAATGTGTTTTTAATGCATTGTAAACATAGAGCACCGCACTAGCAGAGAGGAAAGACAGTCAGACTCCACCATAAGCAATAAAAACTACTTTGTAGAAAGGTAAATACAGAGTGCTGACAAATCGATTGGCAATTGCTGATCAAAAACCATGTTTGCATTAATAAAAATATTCAGTATTCTAACTACAATCAAGTCCCATCCAAAGTCACTACTAAATTCAAAGTGGCTGCTGTGTTTGGTTAATGCTCTGTTGTTGTCTTTTGATATTGCATTATCAATATACTGCAGGTAAAAAGCCTATAAATGAAAGACTTCATATCTTTGATGGTTGTCTATTTTTGACTGACACAAATATGTTCAAATGTCGTAACACAGGTCACAGAGTTTCTGTAGTTTTAAGGCAGTAACACGATGGAAGCAGCTCGTCTGTGATGCCGATTGAGCTCCTGCATTGAGAGCCATTACGAGCAGCAACCTTGTTTCTCTACTGATTTTCAGCGAGTGAAAGATGCAATCCATAATGGATTGTGAGCCCAATGAGCCCGAGAGATCCAATATATCTTTAAACTCTGAGATGTTTTATTGATCGGAGCAAGTCAATGTTCACCTTTTCTACGCAAACGGGATCACAATTACACTTTATGGCACCACAATTTGTGGCACAGCAATACGAGCAAGTTTATACAACTAAACTTTTATAGGCGCTCCACTTGTTTTATGAAACGACAAGGGGGGAGGGGGGAAGAAGACGTCAGAGAGGGAGAGAAATCATAAAGGGGAAGTGGAGTGAATCTTTGCTGTGCTTACTAACCCATTGCTCTAATTGCCCTTTTAACATGGCGAGGGGATTTATTGAAAGGAGATGAAATATGTCAAGTGACTGAAAATGTGCAAGGGAGAACATTACACTTTTAATAGGACTTTTCATATTACAATACCTCAGTGGAAGAATGGCTGTGCCAATTTCATAATTACATTGTTTCAGCTCATTAAATGTATGATTATTCCATGAAGAGAGATTAGCGAAGGGAATACGACCGAAAAACCTGACAAAGCTTTTGTCTCTCATTGGGTGGCCAAGCGTGCCGTAGCGTTATGCCCTTTGGAAGACATTTTCAATATGGTGGATATGGAAATAGCGCTACAACAGCAATGAGAGAAATTTGATCATCCTCTTATTAAAGGCATATCTAGGGTTTTACAGGGTTTGAGCACGTGTCAGAGCATTTTATAATTTTCATCAGTATGCAGAGTTGTCAGTGGGGACGAACACAGTAATACATTATTAGAAAAAATCTGATTTGACCTTTATTGCTTTTTGCAAGCCATCTACAGTACTTCATTCCATTTACATCAAGCACTTTCAGTCGTAACGTTACAATAAAATGAAGATTTTAGATTGAGGCAGAGTTCAGAAAAGAGTTTCTCATGTTGCAAACAATGTTGCTCACTGATTGATTGACTGATTGATCTGAAAATATAATTGCATCAACTGTGAAGATCTAAAGCCCCCCAGCTACAGCCTATTAGATATTGACACTAACAGTATGGACATTTCTGCCTATCAAAGTCTGTATTCTTCCATCTTCAAGTGTTTCCTTTCTGCTCAGGTAAGACCAATAAAATGTTGGGCTTGTGCGAGTGAACTTGTGGCTGTATATCTTCCAGAGTACATCTGTAAATGAAAAAATTAAAGATCGTGAGTTTGAATAAAGGTTTGTGCGGTATATGTAGGAATAAAATAAATAAGGTGCACAAACATTGGCAACAGCAAGGTGACACAAAGAAAAAAAAGAGCTTTTGTGAATTTGCGATTGAAAACTCAAAGCAGAAAACTGTGTGAAACTTAGCACTCGGAGTTCAAACGGTGTGAAACTGAAGTCACACGCTGAAGTTGCATCTATTAATTTTGGCCCTGCTTTTGACTGCACAACAGGGATGCTGAAGTTGCAGCAAGGGGAGTTTCACACAGTGTTTTTGTGTGTTAAATCCACCCCAGGATATTCTCAGTGTTTTTTTTTATTACATGTACTCAGACGTTTTTTTTTTTTTTAGCAGGTTTACAGAGGTGACGTATCCCTGCAGGTTTATATAATTTCCAGACATCTTTTTAAAACCTAAAGTCATATTTGTTTTGTTCCTCTATTTCTGTCTTTGCTAAAGCCAGGCAAGTAGAGTTAAATAAAATGCCGTAACTACTGTTAAGACAAACGTACAATCAAGGTTCGCGACACATTTGTTAAAGCCCAAATTAAATGACAAAACACAGTGTTTCCCGATGCACCTTTGACTAATAGACTGAGGTTTTTCTTTCTGCTGCTCTGAGCTTAAAGCACAAAATACAATAAGCTGTATGATGAGATAGCTCTTACCTCTGCATAAGGTTTGTTTACCAGTGTATCACGATTTTGGCTTGCAACAATTTTAAAACTAAGATATTCGAGATAAAACATTCCACATTGTGTTTTGCAATGATGCACTTTTTTTTGTCTTGTGTTAACAATCAAGCACGCTCCTTTCCTTTACAGTGGTGTACTTTTGCCTCTCCTTAAAAGATCAAATGTAGCACAGACTTGTTCATCCACTAAGAATGGTGTTCATTTCTGTCCGTGTGCAGTCCAAAATTTGTGTCTGAGACTACACTACAAGGACAATAGCGCACATGTTCTGCAGTAGTGTGTATGTTTGGAATATGTATGACCTACCATGTATGCAACAGTGACTTCGAAGCATATTTTCATGGACTGGAAAGGTAGCACAATAGCAACAACAATGCATCCATGAGTGTCTGCATCTGTCCGCAAAGCAGTACAACCAAGGGTTTAATAGGGAGAGTGAGCTGGGTTTAGACAGGGTAGTTTTACTCCCTTGATGGTTTGTTGCCAACAGTGAAACTCTATCAGCTGTGGGATTATGGCTCTGAGGGCCTCTAAGTCTAACATTTTCTCGAACTGACCAGACTGTAGCACCGCAGAAATCCGGTTGGTCTCTTTTAGCCATTCATAGCCAGGCTGGGAGGCAGATGGATGATTGTTGGCGCCCTGTTTTTTTTAGAACCTGGTGCTAAACCAACTACAGATGACCTGATTTATCTAGTTTTTAACCTTTTTTTAAAATTATTTTTTTTAAGTAGTTTTTATTTTAGCAAACTTTAAAAATTAAGGAAAACCACTGACTTTGAAAAGACATTTTGTTAAGTTCAATAAATGCGTTATATTTCCAAAGTCGATCAGCAACAATGTGTAATATTCGTTATCTCAAGATTGATGAAAGCAACTGTGATTTTAATTCTGGCCATAAATCAAATGTACTTTGTAGTATTAAGTACTAAAATCAACGGTCCTGCATTTGCTGAAGAACAGCAGCCTTCACATCTAAGTCTGATTTTTACAAACCCATCCATCCACCCTGAAATCCTCCCAATGCTGACTGTCCTCATCTGACTTACTTCTCTGCTCCCGTCATAATTACCACAGCCACTTGAGGATTTCTTGGGAGGACAGTTTTGGGACTGTGCCTGAAAAAAAAAAAAGAAATTGCCTTTTCTTATCCAATTCCACCATCTCATCAAGTCCATGCAGACCCCTCCACACATACAAGGGAAACAGGGTGCATGCTTGGCAGTAGTGTGTTGTGTGAGCATTTAGATAGATAGATAGATAGATAGATAGATAGATAGATAGATAGATAGATAGATAGATAGATAGATAGATAGATAGATAGATAGATGCTATATATTGTATGTGAGAATAAACCTTCAAGCAGTCAAGCAGATGTATCCTAATCCAAAATATGAATTAGCACAAACAAAGCTGTGCATTTTTGATATTAAGTATAGGTTTGATGTGACTTATTGGGACGCATCTGGACACAGGAGATGTCGCAGACCATGGTGTTGGGGTGCAACATTAAATGCAATGCACTAAACTCCTCAACTACCATAAGAGGAGCTGTGGGCAATCAATGAAAGAAACTTTAGAAAACGTCCAGGCAGGACGTTACCACACACCACTGAGACTACATGGTGGGAACAGCTATAATTCAAAAGATGTTGCAAACTATAAACCTGTAGTAGCCGCTTGTGGCCGCAGTGTGGACCTTACACCCCAGCTGGTTGTCTGGGATCACACTGAGACTGCTGGTAAAACTTCATCAAAGCCACAGCACTCTAAAACTGCTGGATACGAGGTCAGTTTAAGACACATTCTCCTGACTTTTATCATCCTCAAATCAGATGGAAGTTGACAGAGAAAGCACTGCAGTGGCATTGCTTCCCAGGGAGCAAAATAAAAGAACAGATTGAAAATACAACTTCTCAAAACACAATGGAAAAGCCTATACACCCAGGGGGGGGGGATAAGGCATCTAAAATGTGATGTAACTCCTTTTCATCTCAAAACGCTGGATATGTTAAACCCAAATGTCAGGAGAGATTTGTAACAGATCTATTGCTGGATTGACCCTCTGCTCCTCAGATCAATTTTGGCCTTGTAGAATATATTAGTATGTATTACGCAAACACGTGCAAACCGTCTTTTCATCTCTGGAGGCCACAGGCACCATTACCATAACCTTTAACCAAGTAGTCACCCTTAAATTTAACAATTCACTTTATGAGGACTTGCTGTTGCCAAGAGGTCCCCACAGTGTGTCTGCGTAAACACACTAACGTCCCCATAACGTGAGTAAAATCACACATACACACACTCTGTTCAACTTTCCATCTTCCTTTGAATCCCTCAGCCATATCAAGCCTCTGTTTTGTACCATAATTAAGACAGACAGATAAGTGCAAAGAATCTGCGCTCTCCCACTTGCTCACTTGTAAGCCAGCACACACAGTCATACGGACACACACACACACACATGCCATTTCGCATTATAAAGAGCCCTTTAATCTCTGAAGGCAAAATTATATTTGCATGATATTATTAATCCTTTCAGCACAGCTACGGAGACATCTGACACATACAAACACATGTCAAGCGCACACACACACACACGCCGCATGCACACAGCTAACATGTCCATTCATGAGGAGCTGCGCTGAGAATGGCAGCTCCAACCTTTCACTCAGCTCAGCGCTGGCACTTTACAGTAATTGCTCACGCGATTCATGACAGAAGCCGCGAGGTATCAGTAAAGAACATCCACTTTCGGTGCTCCCCTCCCCTAATCCGTCTCTCTACCTGTACTATTCTGGTAATTAATTTTCTCTCTCGGTTCCTGAGGTGATGTGTGGCTGCGAGTGTGTGTGTGTCTGTGTGTGTATAACCAAGTATTTCATTATGTGCTGCTGTCCTTATTCTCTGGTGTGTCTGCCCGCACGTCTCAGCGGTGTTTTTGAATTCAAAAGAGGGTCTTTGTCAGGTAGCTCAAGCTTCTTCAAGGACACCAGGTGCTCCAGACAGCCCCGAGTGAAATTTCTTCTTTATTGGTGAAGTAGGTGGTCTGAGAGGAAAATAGAGCAGCAGACATTGTCCAATCTGGTTCCTGCTTTAAAGGCGCGTAGCTCTAGAGGCCAACCGACTCCCTCTCGTTATGTGAATCTATTAGAGAATCATACACTTACAAGGGGCTGAAATTGGTGATAGTTCAGGTATTTTGGGCCCGTACTTAGTAATATGTGAGTCTAAAGGTGTGTTGAGACAAACTGTTTGGTGAATCAGAGAAGCAGAAAGTATTTTTTGCACAGTTTGAAGTGAAAAAAGTTCATGAAAATAGCAAAATTTAAAAGAATATTCTCAATTTCACCAAAAAAAAAAAAAGTTTTAAAATCACTTGAGGTGTTTGAGGGGGAGCTGGAGAACATCCCAGCTGGGCGAGAGACAAGGTGCATCCTGGAGGGTTTGTCAGTCCATCACAGAGCTAACACAAAGAGACAGAAAGCCGAGCACATTCACACTCACACACAATCATCAAGTAACCTTCCATGCATGTGTTTGGACTTTAGGAGGATGCTGGAGCACCTGGAGAGAACCAAAGCAGGCACAGAAAGAACATGCAAACTCCACACTGACGTCCTAACAAGCAACAGGTTCAAATCCAGAACCGCCTTGTGTGTGTGTTGTGACAGTGCTAACCACTGCAAAGGGTTGCTTTGCTATCAAACAAACTAAATCCTAAACCTGTAGAACTTAGAAGTATTCGAGATCATCAGTGAACACGGGATTTTCTTTACAGTAAAAGTCATAATTAAATGGAAGACTTTTATACTGAACTGATTCCTGACTGTAGTTATTTTACTTTATCGTCCCTTTTTCATGTTATTTTGGGCTTTTGACTAAAGCCTAAAAATGTTTAAACTTACCTGATCTAGACAAATTAAATTAGTAGCCAGGTATAGAATAATAAGCAGAGCTCTGTAACAGACAAATCACTCTGCTCTAATATTTAAAGTACATTTTGAAGGGGAAATACTTGAATTGGGAAGGAAACAAGTCTTTGTGAAGCTTTGAAGAGGCGGTGAAGTTATGTAGAAGATGACCTTGTTGGTTTGCGGGCTAAACGCAATTTTTAAGTTTTTGTCAGTTTGCCTTGCTCTGTGTATTCTGAACAAGCTGTATCACTTCTTTACATTGCTAAGTGCCCTCAACATATTCTCCTGTTTTTCACTATTTCTAAGAAATTTCCCTTGTGTTTTCTTGTCTTTAGCCAGTTTTCCTTCTTTCTGCTTCCCCAGGTGGATTTTGCCTTTATCGTGTGGCAAAGTTTCCCCGAGCGCATCGTCGGGTATCCAGCACGGAGCCACTACTGGGATAGTTCCAGATCGCGCTGGGGCTACACTTCCAAGTGGACCAATGACTACTCCATGGTCCTGACAGGAGCTGCTTTCTACCACAGGTACAAAACCCTTTTTTTTTTTCCTCCTGATCGCTGAAGCACTGCTGTTGTTTTATTGATTAGGGCAAACTTGTCCCTTTTGTACAGTATTCATTCAAATATTTAACATGGCAGAGAGGAGGAATATTCATTGTCTTGCATTTTTATAAATTTTCTATTAACAAAATACAGTTTAATAGACATAATCAGTTGGAAAAATATGGCTCTTCCCCACTTATACTTTGGTGCTGTTAGCATTTGTACCATTAGCACAAATGTTCCCACAGTCCCAATCATCAAAAGAAACCCCTAATTTCTTCCCCAAACACATTTGAGAAAGGCCATGATTTTATTCTTGCTGCCACCAAATAGCAGCTGGTAATATATATTCAGAAGTCTCTCGCCCTAACCCTGGACATCTTAACAATTATACTGAGTTCAGATTTGCTGATTGTGGGGCCGGAGAGTATGACCCAAACACTCCTTTCAGTGCATAGTGAAATTAAAACTATCTGCAATCAGGATTTCTATTCACACCCTACCGTCCTAAAACAACCTAATTATATTACATTGTTTAAATCCCATAAAATAATAATACCCTTTGATGCCCACAAAAAAGTTAGTGTCTGTGAAAATGTTTAAAGGCTGAAAAATGATGCTGCTGTTATGAAAGTTTTATTAAATCTTGACAAGCGGCTGGCCATTCGTTTTATTTACATCACTATGAAAGGAGTGGTGTTTCAGTACCTTGTACACTGAATAAACTGTTAGTGATCATGTAAAGACATGCAAAAACAGTGCAATAAAAATAGTGCTTTTCATCTCGATGTCACTCTTTAGCCTGTCGTCCAGCTACTCTTTCATCAGTGTGCCTTATGGTGCACTTGTTCTGCATCCCCCGTCATGCTGATCAATTCCAGCTTCACCGAAACACTTCTCCACAAGATACAAACCACGTGAACAAGCGTCTTTCATTTTATTTTTACTGCGGTAATAGAAAAAGAAATGGGATAATATAATCTTTCTCCACCTCTGTGTTATCTAATAAAGTGATTGTCAAAAATACAATGCTCCGGACTAAAATAAAAAATGGTAAATTCAAGTATTAAGCAGAGCGGTAAATTGAACGAGGAGTGTTTCTCTCTGAAGGGATTTGAAGCATCTTGTCACACAGATAAACAGCTCTCTCGTCGTTCTATTGTTAGGACGCTCAATGCGCCTCTTTAGTCCTTTTGTTATTCAGACTCTCAAATGCCAACTCAAAAAATAAAAAATAAAAAAATGAGTGGAAATAAGAAGGAGAGGTGGAAAGTGTGTGTGTGCGCGTATTTGTGTGTGAGACCGAGGGACAGCAGACCTTGGCAGGGAGGTAACAGAGTTGACAGTGATCTAGTGCTCCCATGCTGCTGAGAGTGCAGCACAGCAACCATACTGAACAGAACAGAATAAAACAGAATAGAACAACGCTTTTTAAAGAGATAACAACCTGGCCTGTCTTTTTTTTCCATGGTGTTTCAGATACTACCACTACCTGTTCACTCACTACATCCCGTCCAGCCTGCTGACTATGGTGGACCGCATGGCTAACTGCGAAGACATCCTGATGAACTTCCTAGTTTCAGCTGTTACCAAGCAACCGCCAATCAAAGTAACACAGAAGAAGCAGTACAAGGAAACCATGATGACCCAGGTGGGACAGAGTTTTACACTCATAGATACATATACACCGGGGCTATACCGACCATGAGGTATCAGCAGACCATTAATGGAGGGGCTGCTGCAACGCCACCCTCTCACTATAATCAATGACAGTGTCTTCTCCAGACATGAGATCAGAGCGTTGTTGTACTTTCCACTGAGCACGTGATGCTCCACTGCACATGATGTAAATTTCGTCATCTTCTTTAGTCCATGGGAGTCCTCTTGCATCCATCCGCCAACGTTCGCAGTAGAGTGCAACCACAGAATACATAAAGAGTCCTCCAAGCAGATTCCAGCAAACTAAGAAGGTTGTATAATAACAACAACTAAGCATCCATGAGCTGCTGTTTGTGTGCGCATCCAGAAGGAAGCGTTGCATATGTGCTGCTGAAATGCACGCCGCAACTATAAAAATAGATCAGCTTTTGATTCATATTTGTAACGCAGGGTGTGCGTGGTCCTAATGCTTCCTCAGAAACCTTGTCTTTTACAGAGTCTGCTGTCGATGTTGCCTTACCCATATTACGCAAACTCGTTAAAAAAACGTTGTTTCATAGTACTGTGCTGGTTCCAGAAACTAAAGATACAACAATCCCAAAATGAAAGCTTCTTGTTTTGCGTCTACCCAACATCGTACTATGCTGCAGATGTAGCCACTAAAAAGACATCTGGGACACATCTGCTCTGCCAACAGTCTGCATACGCGTTCAGGGTAGCCACAGGTTCAGACTGTGTACACTCATGCGCTGTTCCCTATACAATGAATGTATTTCTAGCTGTACTTGCTAATCCTTTAAAGCATCGAGGGGAGCAGAAGTCAATTCCAGCTGATATTGGCTGAGAGGGGAAGTATATATGTGTGCCCCATTGTCTGTCAATCACAGGGCTTCAAAAATAGACCATGATTGTAACCCGTTCTGATGATACAGAGTTTCAAAATTACTGAAAACTTCTTAATTATGTCCAACACATATCTGTTTTTGTATGATAAATAAACATAAAATACTTGATTTGCTTTCAAGATGTGCTAGTTTAGATGACTGACCTGTGCACATACACTGGGCAAGTAGGCCTCTATATGTGCACTCTTGAGTGAGGATAATTGAAAAAAAATCTGCTGTTTAAACTGTTCAAAAACAAGACACAGCATGTATGGCTTGCCCTCACAATGACCAAGAAAAAAGCTTAAAAGTAAAGGTAGTGAATCTACCCTGAACATCGCCTTGGGCTCGTAGGGTTAAAGATCAAAGTGAGTTGGAAGCAGATGCAGCCAGCTGCCTTTTCTCGGTGAGCCAACTGGAGATCTCTGTTTAATTAAAGGTGTCAGAAAGAACACGAAGGCCTCAGATCTTCCTCAAGTGTTTATTTTCATGTCTTTGGCCTTTTGCCATTGACTGCTCCATGTACTATATGATAACCAGGGCTCCAGATCAAAATATCACACTGGTCGCTTCAGTGTGGTCGTTGCCTCCCATCCTTTGGGCACATCTGTCATTACCATTTACCAGGTTGTTTTGCTATGAAAGCTGCAAACAAACATAGATTTCTTGTGGATCAACAGCTCTGACATTTGTCTGACTTGATGGTTTGGTTTTTTAAATAATGCATTGCCAAAGACATGAATCTAGGTAGTCTCACTTTCCAACTTGCTAATTTAGGCTTTAGAGCAAGATAGGGAGACTGCCAGTGTTAGATGGCTGTATAACATCTTTGACAAAACAGGCAACCAGCATTACCAAACATTGTTAAAATATTAAGTTTAAGGAGTATGTCGATGACAGCTAGTGAGGGTAACAACGTTCGCTCAGTCTCCGAATCACACACATCCCCAATCCAGACCAAACTGAAGTCAGATCTGGCTCCAATTCCTCTCATTTATTTTGTAGCACTATATCACATAATTAGTCACCTATGTATTATATAGTTGTGCGTATTATAAAGTAGCCTGAATCTGCAGTGAACCAATGCTGTAGTGACAATGATGTAGGAGCTTCCAGGTTTTAATCCTCCTCTTTAAGGTGTCCTCTGTAATGTATCTTTCAGGTCTAAAAATCATGTTGAATGTATTTCCTTCCTTATAAAATATTAGCAAAATTGGCTTTTTTGTGTAGTTTGACCTTTTTCCATTGTTACCGTCCATGCTTGTTGACACCGTCCTGCTACCACCTCCTCATCAGTGGAACTGTCTGAGGCAGTCAACAGGAATACGTGGTCAGTTGCTTCCTATTGCACCTGCCGGTAAAGAATGAGACTCAAACGAAGTTGAGATTCCTTTAGCAAATAGTTGCTCCATGACACTACCGCTGGTCAACAAATTCACCCGTTAACCTTAAGGGTGTTTATGAGCAACCATACAGTTTAAAAAGGGTGAAAAAAAAATGCATGTTGAGAAAGAATAGTGTCTCTCCAAGATTTTTTATAATTTAGAGACGAAGATGAAAAGTCTCTTGTTGTGTTAAATGAGTGATAGATACAGGCCTGACCTTCTCTTTGGGAGATCCCTGTGTGTGTAGGTGTGTGTGTGTGTGTGTGTGTGTGTGTGTGTGTGTGTGTGTGTGTGTGTGTGTGTTCATGTGGCCAGCCCTATGTCAGGTTCTGATTGATGGCCTGACCACAGGCAGGACGATGACTCGGCAGTATGGACTCAGTGATTAATGTCTTAATTGTGAAGGCAGTACGGCAAACCTAGATTTACTCCCCCCCTCTTCCCTCCCTTGCTCTCTCTTTCTTTCTAAGTCTTTTCCTGCCTCCCCCTGTCTCACCCCTGATTTGTTACTTTGCTTCAAGCAACAGCAGATGGGCATTTAACATGGAGAAGGTGGAAGGGGCTGATGTCTTTTGGGACACTTTGACCAGCAGCAACAGTTTAATGAAGTAATAGAAAAGCCTTGACTGCTATTTTAAGCAGTTTTTTTTTGTTTGTTTTTTACCAATTCATTTTGGATTTTAGGTGAACAGATCTCCCATCAAGATGTCAAACTGCAACTGTTGCTCAAATTCTTTGTAGTCGCATTATTGTTACCTGACCCCTCGCAGCCAAAGCTGCCACAATATCAGTCTCTTTCAACCCCACAACCCCTTGCCAAAGCTTATTGAAGGGGTCCGCTGCTCTCCACCTTGCCTTTACCAGCTCTATCTCCACCTCATCTCCCAGCAGCCACCAAAGGTCTCAAACCCCATCTCTACCACCCACGGCCCATCCAAAATTATCGGGTGAGCATGCAATGCAGCATGTCATCTAATGTCTTCATTTTTTTGTCAACTGCATGGGGAAAAAACATATGAGCCCCATTGCCTGAAAAGAAAAAGAAAAATGTTCAGATAATGCAAGAGTCAGAGCACTCAGGAACTATGTGGTGAAACACAGAAGGATCTGGGTTTGTAGTTGACCCACAGTGCCCACAACCTCCAGGTAATGCAAGCAGCAGACCCGTACAAAGCAACAGAACATCATCGCGTCAAGCAGCTCTAATCTTGCAACAAGTGGAAGTGGTTCCAATTGGACAAACAGAGTGATGCCTCTTGGAACCATCAGCCAAGGTCAAAGCTGCAATGCCTCCAAACAACGACTACATCATCGTCAGCCTAACAGCTGAGATTAGGGAAGAAGACTGCAGTCAAATGTAACTATTAACAACTGAGCAAGCCAGATTCACCACCTCAGGCAGAAGCTGAAGAGCCCGAGGCAGCAGTACAAGGTAGAGAGAGGGGACTTCTCATAGAGTTGCACAGCACCCTCAGTTAAAAGGCTTATGACCGTGAGTAGGTCCAAAATGAATGGCAGACAGAGAAAGGACAAGGCCAGGAAGAAAACTGCCTTTATAGCTGCTGGGGCCGAAACACCTCCCCCAGTTTACCTTCTCCAAAGCTTAGATGGTCCATCACCTCCAAGACAACTTCAGTGATGGATCTAGGGGGCAAGGTCTGGGTTACTGTGAGTCATTCATCAACCCACCAGGACCAACTTTGGACTTTGATGGAAAGGAGACTGGCAAAAAGGAGGTCCAGGAGTGTGGTTTCCTACAAGGTTCATAAAAGAGTTTCAAATTTTCTCTTCAGACTCTACAAGATTTTAAAAGTGGCATGGAGTATGGACAAGGCAGTTCTTCTGTGGAGGTACATTCTACAGTGTTGTCACCGGGCACCTACAGACTACATCCAGACAAACTCCTAAAATGATTTCAGCCAAGAAAATAGGGATCCAAAAGGTACTTGACCTAGAAGCTTGACAGAACAAGGGAGAACAGGTGGTGTAGTGACTGGACCTTGCAAATGCCTATGGTAACATACCCCACATGCGGGTCAGAAAGGTACTAAATCAGCACCGTATGCCAGGTACGTCCAGGGAGCTCATCCAGACTACTCCAACAGCTTCAGTCTGAGATTTGGCACTGGCTCAACAACCTCAGAGCAGCAAAAGGTTAAGCAAGGACTTATTACCAGACACAATATCTCAGGGATCTTTTTCCTGCTTACTAAGAGGTCTGCTAAGGGTTCAGTGCAGAGGGCCCCTCACCAAGTCTGGCATCCGACAGCTGCCCATTTGGGCTATTTGGTGACAAAAACATATCTCTCAGGTAGTAGGTGGATCCTGAAGGGTCTTGAGGAGCATATCACCGTTCATGTCCGTTGTTGAAGTCCAGGTCCAGACAGCAAAGGTCATCAACAAGTTCCACTTAACCCTTTGTAGCATGTAGATGCCATACATAGATTGGATAATCAGCTGATTGAGGACACCTGCGGCACAGAGTGGCTCACCTGTCTTCAATCTGCACCTGCCGTAAAAGAAGGGCTTGGTTCACCACACGAAGCTGGACCATTGGACTGTGCACAGTTAGTCAACTCAGGCTAGCTTTAGCTCTATTTCTGTTCATTACCTTGCTTGTTTCCTAGCCTTGTGTTACCTGATCTTGGTTACTTCCTTACTCCTGTGTACTTTTCGTTTCTTAGGATTAAGTCTCTACTACTTCCCATGGTTTGTGGTTGCCAGTCTGTTGTCCCTTCTGGGCTTCCATAGTTCTCCTGTGTCCTATTTTCAGCAACATAATTTGCTGGCAGTCCTGTACTTATCGCTGTTGTACCTGAGCTCAGCTCCCCTTCTTATTTGTCCCCCTATTCCTCCCATTCAGTGTTTGCTTTCCTCTTTTTGAATTTTGTCTTAATAAACTGTTAAACCTTTATGGGTGTGCTGTATCTCTCTGTATTCACCGTGACAGCCTGCAGCTTTAAATGTAGACTATTGCAATCATCTGCCGTCTGATTGGACAGCTTGACTCTGCTTTGTGATTGGATTGTCATCATCTAGTCAGATTGATGTGCTACAACCACAAACTGTTTGCCTAACGTATCCAGTTTCAAAAGACCAACGTGGCCAAATTCCAAATTCAAGGCTTCAGTAAAGTGTTCTCCAAACCAGTGGGTGATGTCATGGTCACTAACTCCATCTTATATATACCGTCTGTGGTAAAATGATCAAAATTTAAACAGGATTTTCTTACAATATAGGGCTGTGTTATAACTACAAACTATAAGCGAACAAAACTATTCTAGCTCAATCTTATTGACCCTAATTTTAGCCAATCCATCACCTGCTACAGAGCTGTGCTGATTGATTCCTCCACTGCTCTAATACAATCATCTTCTCCCTCCCTCTCTTTGCTTTTCCAAACCAAGGGTTCCAAGGCGTCTCGGTGGGCTGACCCGGACCACTTCGCACAGCGACAGACCTGCATGAACGCCTTCAGTCACTGGCTGGGTTTCATGCCCCTAGTGCACTCCCAGATGAGGTTGGACCCTGTTCTGTTCAGGGACCAGGTTTCCATACTGAGGAAGAAATACAGGGACATTGAGAGGCTGTGAACGCACAAGGACACACGCCAAATCACTGAACGAGGAAAAGTAAGAGAGGTCAGCAAGGTGCGAGTGTGTGCTTCGGTTTCCTGCTCGAGAGCGCAAAAGAATACACACCGAATGAACATTTGAAAGGCTGTAAAGGTAAAGTCACACAAGCAACGGACATAAAGATGATAAAACACGGAGAGGACATTTAACTGCGTACTTCTATGAAAAACTAACACTGCTTCTGTATGCGTGGTTGATAACAGCAAACAGCTGTGCATATCTGCCATCTGTGACAGTACACATAATTATGAATGCATGTAGACACATGCAACAAAGGGCCTGGACACATTCCAGCCAGTCCTGACCACAGACATACAGTACGTGTTGCATGGTTTGAACAAGACAACTGTGCTGTGTAGGACCTAAAAAAAATAATGTGTGTAAAAAAAAAACAATTCTAAAAGATATCTATTGTGAAAATTGACAAAAAGGTTGAAGAGATTTATGAGTTATAAGTTGTATTCATAAGTCAAAGGATACACTCTGTGGGGTTGTACAGTAGAGACTCACTGTGGACAAAACAAACAACGTGTAGCTTCTGGTTTAGGCCACATGACAGCTGCTATCCCAAAAACCCCCCACAGTCAATGGCAATATGCCTCTTGTATACTATTGTAGATTTTCAGCAGCAGTTCTTGTCTGTATGAAGCAAATAAAAAATAAAATAAAGAGATGTTATGTTATAAGGAGAGAAGCTGGATCTGAGCTTCATTTCCCTTGGAAGAGTTTTTATAAAATGTTTTCCTTAATAATTTCTTTCAGAATTTTTATATTGCCATGTTCCATTTTTCTTTTCATGTTCATTTAGGTTAAAAACAAAATGCACATCTACATCTCCTGTGGTTATTTTTATGTCTTGTACTGTAGATTCTGACTCTTCTTCCCTCCCCCTGGTTGTGTATAGGTGCCAAACAATTCATTCTCAAAAAAAAGAGATCAAATCATAAATCATATATAATGTATAGAAGAAAATGCCGCTAGTGAAAGATCAACACTAGAAATACATGAAGGGCTACTGTATTCGTAACACATTAGCCTCAGATAGCATTTCGCAGCTGAGTGTAACGCAACCAAGACAGGAATTAGCAACTCCAAGTCGGAGGCCATGGTTCTCTGGAGGAAACCAGTCAGTTGCTTCCTCTGGGTTGACGGTGAGTTGCTGCCACAAGTGAATAGTATTTCAGGATCTCAGTCATTACTGATGGGAAAATGAAACCTGAGATAGACGAATTGCAGTGTCAGCAGTAATTTATGTGTTGTATCTGACTGCCGTGGTTAAGACGGAGGAAGGTGAAGCTCTGGAGTTGATCCACATTCAAATCCTCACCTATCTTGAGCTGTGCTTGACCAAAAGAATGAGACTGTGTGGATACAAGCGGCCGAAATAAGTTTTCTCTGTACAGTGGCTGTGCTTAGTTCTGCAGATAGAATGAGGAGCTCAGACATCCGGAGGGAGCTTGGTGTTAGAGTCAGAGCCTGCAGAAGGGATTACATATCTCCCCTGCTCTGGGAGCACCTTGAGAACCTCCAGGAAGAACTAGAACACGCTTGCTGAAGAGATGGACGTCTAGAATGACCTGCTAAGCCTGCTGCCGCCACAACCCATCTCTGGATAAGTGGAAGAAAGTGGATGTATGGATCGCCTCACATACATTGTATAGTGGTTGCAGTAGGTGGGCGACCTGACGATTTTACCTCCCTCTATTTTAAGGGATTGTACAGATCACATCCCGTAAATAAAAAACAGTGCGGTTTCCAACTTCCTGCTCATAGTTTAATAAAGTTACTGATGTTGTTTCGTGAGTAAATGCACTCTGGAGACACTTGTTTGAATCCTGCTGCTGCAAGTATTTAATACACTCAGCCGGAAATACCAAACGAAACGGCATAACTGTGTGTGACAGCTGTCTAAGGAGAAGAAAAGTACTTGATGGGACGATATTAATTTAGAATTGTGCATATTTAACTCTTGCTTTAGAGATGCACATATGGATCCTGCTGTTGACTGATGCTGCAGGTATTTGTTATACATGGAGGAGGACTTCAAGCTCCTGTTCATGTCCTGTGGGGAGAAAAATCTGTATTACATTACTCATTGATGAGTGTCATTAATCTACGTGGTTAATGGCTGTTTTACTCATCGTTAAGTTTTTGTTTTTATTTTGTTTTCAAGGACAATTCAGTTCGCAACTGAGTAGATTTGAAAAGCAGTGTGTTGTGATTTTGGCAAACCCTTAGAGTGCCATTAGTTGTGTGTGTTACAGTGCAGTTCAGACTTGTGTCATGCTGGAAGGTAAAGAAATGTTACTAGGGTACCAGGGTGCACACTCAGACATGTCACTTGCCGTCAGATTAACCGAATAGACTGCATGTCAGTAAGAGGCTTTATGTCATAAAGAGATTTGTGAATTAGGCCCTAAACCTCGTGGCAAGTTATGTATTTGGGCAGTAATATGCACAGCTAATCGTGACCTCATGAGCTCATGGATCAAGGTTTTTTTCTCCCACTCCAAATGGCGACAACACTGATCCAACGAAAGCATTTAAGAAATAGATGAAAGATCACTTTGCTAGGTCACAGTCAACAAAGATCACGAACCTTCTCTCACCTCAACAACAGAGGCTGCAGATGATTTTTTTCCCCTAAACAGCTATCGGCCCCAAACCTCAAACATAGGTCCAACTCTGTTCACTGTATTTATGGTAAACAGTCCACACTTCTAGAGCTATGTTCTGCAACGCACTTCACATCGGCTTCTCATTCACTTGATGACACACACTCACACACCGGTGCCCGCAGAGCTGTGCTGTAAATGGCGCTATCATGCCCCGGGGAACACCTTGACTCCGTGTCTTGTCCAGGGACGCTTCGGCACGAGGGAGGATCACCACAGATCGACCAACTCGACCACCAGGGCCTGAGCGTGTTTTATGCCATGTTGACGTTTAGGTTGAGTTCAAGGAGACAGAAAGCAGTTCAAGGTGCACTGATGAGGAGTTAGTGATCCAGGAAAAGCTCCAGAAGTGAGAATGTGAACCTGATATCCATGATTGTTACAACTGGTGCTCATCCTAATGGGGTCAAACACGTAGAGTAAATTATATTGTGTATACACGCATGTCATCAGACGACAAAAATGTGAAGCGAGCTGCATGCAATGTTACCCTGACAGATCAAGGTAAACAATTGCATCACTTTTAGACAGTAATGAATACACTTTACAGGCATGCACATACTGTCCATGTGTATATAGTTTACAAGGAGGGTTGTTCCCATGACCATAAAGGAGCCAATCAGCTCATCTCTTTAATGACGCTCCTTCATCACTTCTGTCATTTTTCATTTGTTTTCTCTTTCATCTATTTTTCATTGATTTTTTTTTTTTTTCCCCTCCTCACATTTCTCCTCCTCCCTCCTCTCAGAGACAATAATTACAATCACCTGATCTTACTTTCTATTGTTCCCTGTGCACCGTTCCTTCATCTAACCCCCTTTCTTCTTTTCAGGTCCCCCACCCCATTGTTCCCTCCCATCTCTCAAAGGCAATAACAAGAATCTCTTTATCATCTGAAGGTTATCACAGTTTTTCCTCCCTCTTGATATGACGTGCGTCTTCAAACTAAGATCTCAGATGACAAACTCAGTCATCAAACGAAGCGATCGGGGGCTACATTCCCTTTTAGGCAACATCTTAAGATAATGTAAATATTGATATCAAAACCACACAACATCAGCTGCTGGTTTGAAAAAAGGGTTTGAATGCCATTTAAAAATAATGCTTCATAACAAAAGGGCATCTTCTACTGTTTTCTACCAATGACATGCCTTCAGGCACTTCAGCTTCTCATATGTCTTCATCAGCTACCACACACTGAGAACGCATTTGCATACTGCATTTTGCTTCAGGTTTTGTTTTATTATGTGTGACTTTGCATAAAAAAACCTTACTGTTTATTTGTACATTTGCTCATTCTAGATGAGATTATTTCATTAATCATTGATTATGTATCATGTTTGGGTCATGCTGAAATAAAAAGGTAAGTCATCTATTATTTGATTGACAGGTAATAAACTGATAATCTTTTAGAGTATTGGATCAATGTGAAGCTAATTTAGCATTTCTCCTTGATAAAATGTGAGCATTTGTTAATTTCCTCTGATTTGTATTATTGTAAATGACAATAACTTACAGGAGTTGATGAATGGAGTGTTAGTCGACTAAGTCTTGATTGTTCAGTTGGTTGCAGAAACAAGAAGTCAGAATCTAGAAACAGTGGCGACACTGAGTCAGTCACAGATACCATCTACATGGCCGATCACTGCTGCCTTTAAAACTATTCTCCCCTCATTTCTTGCTAGGTCCTTGGTTTTTGAAGACAGCCTGCTCCAGGCAGATTAATGCATGTGCCATATTCCTTCCGTTTTTTTAATGATGGATTCAGCTGTACTCCAAGGGATATCTAGTGACTTGGAAATGTTCTTGTATCAATCAGCTGACTTATGCTTTTCAATGAAC
>NW_007578000.1:14792-47738 GCF_000690725.1 Stegastes partitus | reverse complement strand
TCGGTGGTGCCCCTGAAAAATGACTGCAATTTAAACAGAAGGTGTAGTTACACGCTACACGTATGTAAAACATAAATAAAGAGTTGTGTTGGAGTTGGTTTTTGACATAAAGATTTTACAAATTGGCTGCAAATGTATATCCCTGTTGTTTGATAAGAATATAAAACTGTTAAATTGAGATGTAGACTTTTCACTGTTCTGAAACATTTTGACAGCTGACAGGTGAATCTAGAATAGAAATAAATGTGAGCTGCAGCCCTAAAGTGAATAACCAGTCAGTACATTTCAACATCTTTGGTCTGTCTGTCAAATTCCCAAATGCTGCCGTGATTTTAAATCTGCATTTGGTTATGCTCTTATCTATTTAGTCTATAATTGATCTGACTTTGACCTTGTCTGTAGAAATTAAGTTCTCGAGATGGTTTAGATTTCTACGTGATAACCACAAAAATCCTTCACTTGCTTCTTGTTCAAAAGAGGCCCATCAAAACAAAGGGAGGTCATTTTGACACGTCTGAAGTTTTAAGTGAATTTAATTCAATTCAATTCAATTTTATTTCTATAACACCAATTCAGATCGTATGTCATAGCACCAAGCATAGTAAGGTGTAGACCTCATGGATTTTAATCTGAGCCAGAGCCCAATAAACCAAAGTTTCCTTTGGAATTTCTATAAACAAGAAGTCGGCGACAGTGGGAAACAAACAAACAAACAAAAAAAATCCTTGACTAGGGAGGGAAATAAAACAAGTCGGGCAGAACCGGGCTCAGGGAAGACCAGTTTGGGTGAGAGTGGGGGTCAGCAGGACAGCAGATGGAGAACAGACAAACAAACAGAACAATGAGCATTTTGGAGGTCGGTGAGTCCAGAAACTGCAGATCAGAGACGTGTAGCTCCAGATCCAGAGACACCTGCAGAGAGAACAATCCCAGAACTTCAAGGGAAACACAAAGTTAGCCACACAAATGGTGGTATATAACTGTATGGAAGAGAGAAAGGCAGAGTAGGGGAGAGGAGCCCAGTGCATGATGGGAATCCCCCGGCCGTCTGAACCTATAGCAGCATAGCTAAGGACAGCTAAGGTGAGCCTGAGCAGCCCTAACTATAAGCTTTATCAAAGAGGAAAGTTTTCAGCCTAATCTTATAAGTAGAGAGGGTGTCTGCCTCCAGAACCCAAACTGGGAGCTGATTCCACAACAGGAGGCTGATAACTGAAGGCTCTGCCTCCCATTCTACTTCTGGAAACTCTGGGACCACAAGTAGACCTGCAGTCTGAGAAGCTTCATTATTAAGAGTTTTATATGTGAGAAGCAGAATTTTAAATTCTATCCTGGATTTTACAGGGAGTCAATGAAGAGAAGCTAATACAGGGGAAATATGATCTCTCTTACTGGTTCCTGTCAGAACCCTGGCTGCAGCATTTTGTATCAGCTGGAGGTTTTTCAGAGAAGTATTGGGACATTCTGATAAAAAGGAATTACAATAGTCCAGTCAAGAAGTTATAAATGCATGAATTAGTTTCTCAGCATCACTCTGAGACAGGATGTTCAGGATTTTGACAATATTACGTAGGTGAAAGAAGGGTGTCCTACAGATGTTTTCAAAGGTGAGTTAAAGGACATACAGTATCCTGGTGGAATATAACTCCAACATTCTTTACAGTAGAGCTGGAGGCCAAGGCAATGCCATCTGCTTAGAGTGTGTCTCTGAGGTACATAGGGCCAAATACAATAACTTCAGTTTTGTCTGAAATGAAGAAAATTACAAGTTTGATTAACTGATTGGTTTCATTTAACTTTATAGATAAATATAACCAGGTGTCATCTACATAATAATGGAAATGTTTACAGTGCTTCCTTATAACATTGCCTAAGGAGAGCATGTGCAAAGTAAATAACATAGGTCCTAACACAGAACCCTGTGGAACTCCATAACCAACTCTGGTATGGGTGGAAGACTCATCATTAACTTGAACAACACAAACGTGGCCTGTTAATAAAGAGAAGCTGATGACGTCTAATCCTGTAGTGTTAACTAGAGGAAAGATGTCCTCAAACAGTCAGGTTGGTTGTTTAGAGGAAGTGACTATTGATGCTAGCTCTGAGAGATTTACAGCAGAGGAGCAGTCCAAATATAAGTTTGGTTTCATGGACAAAGACATGCTCATGATTTTTAACTAATTTTCAAAATTTGACTTTAACAAAGGTTATAAACTGATCACGGCTGAGAGCAAAAGGAACACAAGGCACCACAGAGCTGTGACTCTTTGTCAGCCTGGCTACAGTTCTGAAAAGAAACTTGAGATTGTTCTTGTTTATATCTATTAAAGATGAATAGCATGCAGGTCTCATCCTACAAATTGCTTTTTTTAATATGTGATTAAACCGTCTTTCCAGGCTAGATGAAATTCTTCTGAATTAGTGGAACGCCGCTGCCTTTCCAGCTTTCATGAAGTCTGCTTTGAGATGCGTAATTGTTCATTATACCATGGAGCTGTTCTTTTATAATTCATCGCCTTCTTTTCAGAGGAAAAACAGTGGGATGCATGCAGTAAAGCTGCAGTCCTATCAATAAGATTATCCACCTGATCATTGTTTTCTGCCAGAAAATCAGGCTCATAAATCCATGTCTTGATGTTATAAATAAGTATTATGTCACTACATTCTGTACATGAACTTCCCAGTAAATCCACAATGTCTTAACAGTGATATGGAAATGTCTGCTCACAATCTACACAAGACAAATCACATCTACAAAAGTGTCAGTATGTGTATAAAATGACATTTTCTTCTTTTGCTCTTTCATAGAATACATTCAAATGTAAGCAGTGTGTTTCTTTTGTTGTATAAAATAAAGTGTTCAGTCTAACAGGAAGGATAACATCAGACAGAATGAAATGTTAACAGTTCACGAAATAACCGAAATATGAACATGCAGATCTCAAGAACGTGGAGCTCAGGGAACATTTCTAGCAGAGTGATGGTTTGTTCAATAAAAACCCACTGAAGCAGCCTCGCTCAGTGAAAGGGGATGTTAAGGCAAGATTATTCATCATATGAACCTTTTATCTTTTCAAGCAGGGACAAAATGCTGCGATTACATCATCTTGATTAGTTACACCTCCACCCCTTACTTATTATCCACTGAACTCCCTGGAATATATTTGCTGACTCTTCGGTCATCTAATGATCACCCTAGTTTAGGGATCTTGTAACTATTTCATCCATTATTCCAAATCTTTGGTAGAATAACAGCATGTGCTGCTTCACCTCTTTGCCAGACCTCATCTGTGACTCCTCAGGGTGCTGTGGCCGGTCTGCTAGTGACTGAAGTGAATGATGTCTTGGATGGTGTCAAGATCGTTGCAATGTTACAACGAAAATATTTAGGTGTTGGTTCACTTTAGGTGTCTGTGCTGATTGAAAGGCAGTCAAATGTGTGGTTTTCTGCACGAAACACAGACACTAAGCTTTTTCCATGTAGATTGCAATCAGGAGGGCTAGCTGAAGGGTGAAGGCAGCACGCAGGATGTGGTAGAAGGAGGATCGAGGCCGGGCAGATTCCCTTTTTTCTCTTTGAGAGGAGGAACTATTCTTTAAATGTGCTGCCCCCCGAGACGTCCCTGCATATGTATTTTGGGTTTGAACTGCTGATTCACAACCCAGACAGCAAGTAGACTTGTAGCGAGCAAACGTTTTCTGCATCTCCTTTAGTTCTTTGGCCTCCATGTCCTCGAAGCTGGCTGCTGGGTCAGAGTGCTGGAGGTCCTTCAGCTCTGGGATCACGTTTTCTAACCAGGAAGTGATGTCGACTGTTTGTCTGAGGCAGTCAGTCCTGTCAGGCCAAACTCCTCCGGCTGCTCCTAATCATCCAGGTTCAGCAAAACTCTTTTTGTTTTTGATGCTGTCGACATGCGACGTATAGCTCTGTTTTAGAGGGGTGCTGGTGAGGGTGGGTGTCTCAGTGTTGAACAGAGTGTCTGTGTGTCCTGGTGGCCGCCATCTTTGAGGCTCATGTACAGCCATAGACCTGCTTGAAACTGGCGGTGCACAGATTGGCGGTGCACAATAGATTCCCTCCTCATCCTCCTCCTCATCGTCCTCATGCGATGACGACCCTCCCATGTCTCCGGTGTGGTCCCACTCCAAAGGCAGGGAGTCCACACTCACCGGTGTCTCCCTTCCCTGAATGCTCCAGGGGTAAGTTTAGCAGGTGGGGGGGTGTGGCCGGGAGGCTGCTGAGGTTCCTCCCCAGCCACGGCCGGCCAATCAGCTCCAAGCTGGACTCCAGGGAAAAGGTGGTAGCAGAGAGCTCTGGTTCTTCTTTCATGTGAGGAAGGCTGAGACGTTGGTGGAAGCGGACCATCCATCCATTATCTATACAACGCTTAATCCTCATTAGGGTCACGGGGGGCTGGAGTCTATCCCAGCTGACTTAGGGTGAAGGCACCCTGGACAGGTCACCAGTCTATCACAGGGCTACACATAGAGACAAACAAGCACACTCACATTCACACCTACAGAAAATTTAGAATCACCAATTAAGCATGTTTTTGGACTGTGTGAGGAAGCCGGAGAACCCAGGCAGAACCCACGTTGCACGGGGAGAACATGCAAACTCCACACAGAAAGATCCAGGCGTCCCAACCGGGTTGTGAACTGGTGATCTTCTAGCTGTGAGGTTATGGTGCTAACCACCGAGCCACCTTGCAGCCCTGGAAGCAGACCAGACTCCTGAAAAGTGTGTGTGCAACTCCTCCAGCTGCAGTAATCTCTTGTGGATCAGACCTTCTTCAAACAATATCCGTCCATGAATGTGCTCAGTGTTCAGGGTGATGTCCTTCTGGGAACTACTGAGCTGCTGTATCTTGTGATGGACGGTACTTTCTAGAAAGTATTCTACATTAGTGAGCTGAAAGTCCAGCTCGGTCGGCCACACCCTCATGCTTTCCCTGGTGCCTTCAAATTCCTCCCTCTGGCTGGTTAAATACTTGAGCCTGCGGGGAATGGCAGCCATTCTTCGGTGCAGTGTCCCAGCGCCAGTTGCCTTCATGGACCATGGCTCTGAGCTGGCTGGCTCTGTCAGTGCAGTTCTAAATGAGACCAAAATGGACCATTTTCCATTCAGAGTGAACTATTTTCCAAATACAGTCATTTACTCTTTTTCTACCAGAGCCAACAGATGATTTAGTGTGAGCTACAATGGCTTTCATTTCAGTTTGCTTTAGGGAATTCTCCTTTTGCTCATATGATGCATTATTATAGGTCCGACGGCCTGCGTGTGTGTGTGTGTGTGTGTGTGTGTGTGTGTGTGTGCGTTCGTGTGTGCGTGCATGTGTGTGTGTGCATGTGTGTGTGTGTGTCAGGCCATAAAGTACATCATAAAGAGCATAAAGTAGTATTATCTTATGTATCTTATATAGCACTGGTGTTTAAAAATACTCTTGAGACCTGTAGCAACCCCACCTTAGTGTAGCTTCTAGATGTGAACAGTATTTTCCTGATGAATATTTAAAAAACCCTTCATGCACAAAATGCCATCAGCTTGTCAGTTATTCTTTGTTTGTTTTACGACTGGCTCTTGACGGCTCTAAAGGGAACAAAGTGCTCTTTTAATTAGCTACCGACAGATATTTTAATGTATAAATGTACCGTTTGGTTCTACCACCACAGAAAAAGAAAGCACTCTTGGAAAATCTCATTGTTCTCAACGGTGACTCTCAAACAACAAGAAGTCCTCCAAGACCAAAACTAAAACATCGGTGATTCTTTTTTAGTTCATTTTAGGCAGCTAAAAATACTTAAATAAGAGTGCCTTAACAATAAAGCCATTTTTAAACCATTTCAGTCACAGATGCAACCAAAAATAACCTTATTTCACTCTCAGCAAACTAATTTTTGGCCACACACCTGTCACAATTGCTTTTTTTGTACACCCACTGGATCCAGATGTAACCATGGAGAATATTTCGGCAGTTTGACAATTACTATTCTGCCTGTCAGCATAGGCTTCTTTATCTCCTCTAACTTTGCCCAGCGAACTGTCATCTTAACTCTACAGGACTTAATTTAGGTACGTGGGTTTTCAATTTAAAAAAAAAATAAAAAATTCTGAAATGGTATCCAATTATTTTCTCTTTTCTATATTAACAAATACACTATTCAACAATTCTCTAAGTAGTCCGAATCCAAATTAGGCTTTGTTTACCCCAACCTTTACATTTTATTATTCATGAAACGTGAAAATGCATTTTATTATTTATTTTGGAGGAATAATTTAATAATTTTCTGTCAAAGTTGCTGTTTGATGTTAAACACAGATTGTAGTTATGATTTAATAATAAATAAATAAATAAATAAAGCACTGCTCACTCGTGGTAGAAGGCAGGACAAATGGCTTCCTCTGTCAAAGTCTGACAGTTTTTATGGCCAACCACCAACCCCGAGCTCCTCCCCAGAAGGTTCTGTAGCACTACAGCGACATTCATCTACGGCCTTTGATTCCAACACAAAGCAGCAGGTGATTACTTGTCCGTGAAAGGTTGTTTAAAGAGTTTGAAGAAATGAGGGATACTGCTTCTCTCAAAAGTTAGGCTGCAGTCAACCTGCGTCCACAACATTAAAACACAGTGCAGCAACAGCAGCACCGCTGGGTAGCAAAAAACCCATCAAGTTTCCAAACCAGTCGAGCAGAATCCACTTCTCTGCTGTCCATTTTTGTGCTCACTGTCTTCCAAACAATCAAGACTATGCTTGCCTATACCAGTCATGCCTCATCTTTTCATCACTACCTTCCCACAGAACCAATCAAAACTGGAATTTTCTATTTGCATCTCCGGCTATCAGTTTGTTTTTCATGTTGATCTGTCTCATTTTGTCTCTGTATTCTCCTGTATGAGTTAGATTGAAGCCGGTGAACTAATGATGCGTCCGTCTGACGTGAAGTGAATTTTGGAGTTCATTTCGAGTTGCAGTTTTAATTGTTGCTTTTTTTTTTTTTCTTCTCAAGGGCAGCACGCTCTCCGAAAGCTACTGTGCGTTTGTGTGTGATGGTAATAAGCCAATAAACGTGCGCAAATTAAGTACAAACTCCTGCATATTCATTCTGCGATTATTATTCTATTGTCTGCCTCTGTTCCATCTGAATACGAGTCAGTGAAGCACAGAGAAAAGGCCTCCTGTCTGTAAGGAGCTGTCAACAGGGAATCCAGACTATAATAATATCTTGCAGACTGTTTCTCAGCAGCCGACTTTTTTTTTTTTTTTAAATCTTTTAGAGCGACACACAAACACAAAGCCCTCTTCTCTGTAGGAGCATGTTAAAGGGCCTTGTCTCCACTGTGATCAATACAGGTCAGTGTTAGTCATTGGATGTGATCATCCATGGGTTCCCTCAGGAGGGAAGTAAACCGCTTCACTTCTCATCGTTTGTACTTATTGGACAGTGAACATGGATCCCTGTTCCTGCTGATGTCAGAGCAAGTCAGGCAGCAGAAAAAAACACAAAAATATAAGTCTGCCATGGGGATAGTAAAAGGCACAGAAGGCTCTTAAGTGGCATAAAACACCGAAATCCAGCTGTCCCAAAGGATCCATGAAGATGTCTGTGTCAAGATGATCAGTTTAGATTCACTGCTGGGTAAACCGTATTTCAGGATATTTAAAAGACCATTCTCTTTAACAAGGGGAGCAAATCACGTGTTTCGTTTATGTGTAACGATATACAATACACTCTGCTGAAGAGAAGTATTCTTTCATTACCTTTAACATAGATTTTTCTTTGTTGAAGCCTGCAGGAAAGTAGGCCCAGCCAGTCACAGCAAGCAATGTTACACATGACAACTGGCATCACCAATAATGGAGAACCAGCTAATTGTTTCTATCTGCCAGCAGTCAGCACTCTGAGTTGCACTCGTTATGAGTGCTTCAGAATAGTTAGCGGTAAAATGAGAAAACAGTGTTATAAATAGATGCCGTCAAGTTCACAAAGTTCTTCAGTGACAGCTAGCATATTTACTATTAATATAATTAAAAACCTTAGTTGTCAGTTTGTCGCAGCTTCGCTCGCAGTGAATTCTATGACAACAGACTCGATTTAGCTACGCAGGCCGAGGCTGCAAGTCTTCTGCAGTAGTTTTCTATTTCATCTGACACATAATAAATCTACCTGCCATAACAGGAATGGACGATATCACATCGGCTTGTTTCAAATGCTGGGTTTGCATCTGCACATGTATTCAAAGTATGTTAGGTTGGCGATAGATGTAAATTCTTCGGACTGCTACAATTTTACATTTGCTTGCCAAAAATGTGCAACATAGTCTATGTAAGAAGTCCACAAAGCTCGCTAATAAAAAAATATTTGACCACAAGGGGGCAGCAAAAAAGTTAGCAATACAGCTTTGACACACTACTACCTTATAGTTGAAAACAAATAGCCACTATTTAGCAGTTACAGCCCAAAATACAGCATGCTTTCTTAGTTTTTTCCCACTAAATAGTTGGCTGCTGCATTTGCAAAATACTTTTTAAGAGCAAAAGTGAAAGTAGGGCTGGATAATAGAGCTGAAAAATGTATCACAATAAAATTTAATTTCAGTAGCTATTAATAGTTATATCTGATCTTTAATTTTAAAAAACAAACACTTGAACCACCTCACTGATAGATCTCTCAAAGATAATAATTCTAATGTCAACAGGCAATGGTAAAGTCACAAATAAATAAATGTACACAGATAAGTCCAAATAAATAAGGGTAACATTTTAATCTTATCTTCAAACACAGGAAATAAAAACAGCAAGTATATCCCAATGCACCCAGAGGCCAGCAAGGGTGAAACTACTGTACCAGACTGGGGTTAAGGTTCAGAGTGGCTGGACTGGGTATCACATGCACCCGTTGCCAATGTGTCAGTCCAGCAGAAGTCAGTCACTGAGATGACGATGGTGAGGGACATGGTGTGGTCAGTGTTTCTGAACCATAATGTGGTCTGTGGGCGTAGACGTTGGTAACAAAAGGCCCAGGCAGTCACAGACTAGCACACCTCAGGACACATGCACAGAGTGATAAAATGGCTCCATTACTAAAGTATGATAAACTGTTTATCAGTCAAGCTTTGTTTCATCGTTTCATTTCATGGCAGCATGCATGTAAAGCCTTGACATTGTCTTGTTCTTGTTTCTTGTAATCATAATTGTACCTGTGTGTGTGTGCATGGTTTTTTTGTTTTTTTGTTTTTTTTTGTCTGTTAACAGTCTAGAGCTTTACAGGAGAGGACTTTGAACCTGAAACTTCATACATGACCTCGGTATGGTCCCTTCTCGAACTGATTAGATTTTCAGGTCACTACATGCATTGGTGACCACTACAGAGGTCAAAGGTCGCATTTCCCAAAACAGCACTGTATGACTGAAAATGCACAAAAAGACATAAGTTTAGTATACTAACGTAGGAAGACACTCGAGGCCTATAAACTGGTGATGTAACATATGACCTGGAGACAAAGGTCAAGGTCACACTGAAGGTCATGAATCATCACAAATTTTAAATCCATTATAACTTGGAAAAAGTGTAAGATAAACACATAGTTTCTTATTACAATCAGATGGAATCCCATATTGGTGATGTGACATTTGACCTCCTATAAAATGTCAAGGTCAAGTGTCACATCTCAAGGTCATGAATCTTAGATGCTTAGCCATAGGTGTGAATTACAGCAAATCGCTTCCCCTTCATACAAAATATCTGTGTTGCATGATACACTAAGCTCTTGTTACATTATGGATCATTTGAAGGCAATTTGAAATCAAGGCAAGTACATCCTCAAGTAGGCGCACAGTAAAACACATAATCAGGTAAACATGCATACATTGAGCAACTATGTCCCTCTAGAAGTTTTTATTATATTATATTATATTATATTATACTCATTTATTACTCTAGTTGCAGACAGGACAGCTGTATGAGCTGTACCTTGTTGTGAAGCTGAGAGAAGCTGCAGTTTAACATAGTAACTGTCTTTAAGTTTATCGCTTCAAGTGGCCACTCTCACATTTCTTTCACAATTTTGTTTGATATGCAGTTTTCATCCTGTAGTTCTGTCTTTCAAAACCAGTGTTCAGGTAAATTAGGAAAACCAGTTCACAGGAAAGCAAGAAGGAATGATTTTACCCTGAAAGTACATAAGTAGGATTCTTTTTAAAACATAAAAGACGGTTAAACAATTAGCAGTCCTATGTTATGTCTAAGTGCAGGATCCCGCCCCAGCATCACCGGATATTTTATCTATTATGTGTCCAAGTGAAAACTTTGCTTGCACAACATAATGCAGGAAAATATTTTAATGGTTTCCTCACATACTTTGTCCAGCAGAGCAGCTCCGACGACATTGTAGTACTCTCAGCACCATCTCCTACACATACAGCAGAGTGCATTTTAAAGCATAGCTGGCCATAGTGGACAGTCAAGAGGTGCCTTTATGCTAAACACAAGTGACAGGTGAATAACATTCGTCATCTCATAGCAATGAAATGTTTTGCTGGGAAACCTTGGATCCTGGCATTCATGTGGATATTACTTTGAACTGTGTCATCCACTTAGAAACTGCTGTAAACAAAGGAAGAGAAGCACTATATAAGGGTAAACCGTTCACCAATGCCATGGGAAGGTGTGCTCAGCTTGCAGCAATGTTTCTCACACCCACACACACACACACATCAATAGCGGCAGAACTGCCATGTAAGATGTTCGGGCGCATTCATCGAAGTTTGGACTTTAGTGTCTTGCCCAAAGACGCTTCTGCATGTGGATCAAACTACCAACCTTGCAATTAGAGGATAACTCAGTCTACCAGCAGAGCAACCATTGGCACACCCAGACAGCTCTTCTGAACAGGACCGTCCATCCAGGTTCAGCTTGGGTAAATCTTAACATTAAAATGCCTTATTTCATTCTCTTTAATGTAACTTCTGGTCACACACCTTTTATGGTTCTGAGCTGCAGTAACTGAGTGGAGACAACAGTCTTCTTCAGCTCTCACCCATAGAGAGAGGGCCTTTGTGGAACTCTGGTTGTGAAGGGGACAGCTGTAAATGGTAGCTTCCAAAAACCTGTCTGAGTTTCCGGGTAAGCATTAAGATATGATAAAACAACATTACTATGCATTGCACTTATTTCCAAAGAATGGCTGGAAACACTGCTTTCAGTTAAAAAATAAAAACTGTGTATGGAAGCTGACAAACGAGGTAATGTTTAAAATGTGCACCTTATTAATCTGATATTTGTTCTGCACCATGACACCCACCCACAACAAGAAACAATAAAGAACTATCTTCAGAGCAAAACATCCTGTTTACTGCACTTTGTATTAAATTAACTGATAAATAAAAACTTTTCATATTTTCCAAGGCATCCCAACATTTAGCGCCTGTAACTTTTGCCCAGTACTGAATGAGTGCAATATGAAAAGGAGACAAAACTAACATCCATCTCTTCTTTCCATCAGGCCATTTGACTCAATCAGTCCTGACAGGCGGCCTCTCCTCTCCTTTCATCTCTCGCTCTCTCATGATTTTTTTTTTTTTTAAGCCGTCAGCATCCATCTCATTCGTTACAGCTCCATTATGCAGCGCTGCCTCAATAAAATAACAAATGCATGAATAAATCATACCCAACCCCAATCTATCGGATTCACAGAGTTTGGATAATTATTCCGTTTTTCATGAGAAAAGCACTCATTGATTCGTCGTGACCCTAAACAGTTTCCAAGGTTATGGGATGGGAAATTGATCGGCGGCGGCGGCGGCGCACTGACGGAGAGAGGAACGAACTCGCAGAATATCCAAATATTCAAATCTCTCTCCCGCTCTCTCTTTCTCTCTCCGCTCTCGCTCCTCAAATATCCGTGACCAAATGGACTTATAATTGGAAGTCAGGGGGCCCAGAAATACTCCTCACCTTCCCTCTGAGTCGTCTAGATATTAGTTCTGGTGAGTTACAGGGTTGATATGAGCACATGGGGAGAAGATGAGGGAAAGAGAAAGTCATTAGGAGGAGTTCGTTGCTAGTGTCTGTAAGGGACTTGATCATTCTGTAATTTTTTTTTTTTTTCTCATCTGTTTTTCCTCGCATGTTCTTTGTCTTTTCCGCGCACACACTCGTACGGATGCACACACATTCCCTCGGCCATCTTTTAGTCTCCTCCAACAATGTTTCTCATTACAGCCTGTCTCCTCATATTTGTCATATTGGGCAGTCACCCGTGATGATATCATAGGGTACTGGGGCATTGTGTGTGTGTGTGTGTGTGTGTGTGTGTTCAGTGGCTTGCAGCAATGACTTGGCTATTCACAACGCCCCTGTGAGATTCTCCACACATATGTCCACACACACACACACACGCTGACAGGGAGTCAGAAAGTTCTATTTGCTTCAGAGTCCTTATTTCTTCCTTGTGGGTGTTGAGAGTCCCCCATTGTCTGAATTGAATAGGACACATCTTTGGATCTATGAATCCTATTATGAAGGAAGTGAAAAGAGAGGAAGGAGGGGGGGGAGAAAGGAAGACGGGAAGATGGATTTTAGACGAAGCAATGCAGCGACAAAACATGTACAGATGGTATCCTTGCCAGACGACTACCAATGGTCATTTTTACAAATGCTAAAAATGGCCTCCGCTAATGGCGTACGTTTTTCGGGACAAAAGACACTTCGTGACTGTTTGAATAATGACTGTCCTTTCAGCAGCAAAAGGGTTATGTCGGCAGCCTTTTACAATCTTGTCTCTTAAAAGTAGATGTTTTTTATAATAGGATGGTATAGTGGGGGGAAAAAGCTTGTTGTCATTTTAGCCAATATTGATAATTATCCATCAACTAGGACAAAAAAAATTAATTCAAATGTAACCACTTTACCTAAGCCTGTTGCACAAAAATAAATGCATACTTAAATAAGGGCTGGTTGTTGAGGACCAAACACCAGCCTTCTGTACATCTTGACGTCAAGCAGTGCACTGTTTAGAGGATAACCACCAGTTCTCACCAGCTGCAGAGGCTGCACCAGAGGCGGCTTGAGAGCACAAAACGGGAGCAACAAAACGCTCAGGCAGACTAGCATGCCTTGGGAGACCCGCATGGAAGTCAAGGAGAGAGTGATGAAGGTTAAGGAGACTCCATTATCCAAGTATATGATATGTAGGAGGGAGGGAGCACACTTGGCATTTGTTCATGCAACCTAAACTTTGTGTTTCCAGTTTATTTCCATTTAATAGAGCAGTCGTCATTCAAACTTTGCACTGTCAACCTTCATTGTAGAAATCAAGGAAATGAGAAGTCATGCAATACAGCAACATGTAAAATGCCTGCAGCGTTCCAAATAAAAAAGTTTTATAGATCTTTCATTTTAAGTTTGTGTTGATTCTGAATAAAAAGCAAAAATTACCTCCCTGAGATGGCGATGTTGCTAATTATATTAGAGAGCTCCCTTTGTGGTAACCTACCAGCTGTCATAATCGTAGCAAACAGCAGCTTATTTACACATCCACCACTTATAAAGCAACAAATTCATTCATTTTAAGATGTGTTTCCTGATGAAGTAAGCTGAACGTTCCTTTGTTCCTCCTCTGTTGTTACCACAAGTCTCTGCAACAGAGGTGGTGAATCTTAGTCTCTTCTTAATTACTTGATTATTTAAACGGTGTCTTTGTGAGTAGTATAAAACGATTACATCTTTTGTTATACAGTGTTGTGTTGCATAACAATAATCAAACTGATTCTTGAATGCAAAATTAGCCGGACCCTCAGAGCTACAGTACATATTAAAGTCCATGGTGCTGAGCTCGGCCTGCCCGCTCCGGCAGAAAGATAAATGCTGGATGATGGACGTGCCACTAACTGCTTGTGATTTTGCATGCTAATGTCGCCACAGACATGCAGTTTATAACACTGTAAATACAGGGACTGTCATATAATTTCATCAGTGGGTCAAAGGATCAAGGGCGTAATTGTCAGTCAGACATTTGGGGGGAAGGGGGGCAGGTGAAGTCTTGGGGTGGGGGGATGGGGAGTAATGGGTAATGACAGACTTATCTTAATAAAAATGTCCTGACAGCTCTGATGGAGCTCAAGATTAATCCAAAGTAGCTTTAATACAAATCATTCCACTGTATAAACCTGGAAGCTGTGTGGAACAGCTGCCCTGATGGTCGTGTAGAAGGACATAACATGATCTTGTGTACTAGAAGACAACAGACTCAGTTTAAGGAAGCAGTCATTCTTGCTGCTGCTGCTGTGTAATGCTGCAGGTCATTATGAAAGTCAGAGGAAAGAACTGGACACACAGCTAGCAGTGAGCAGCAAACAGGACTTCAGTAGTCGTATTAATGTTGCTGGAAAAATCGGTGAAACCTGAACGGCACGACTGTTTCAGACATGAATCCAACATGTTTTAGGTGTTTCTGAGTCACATTAACAGCTGCATTTTGACAGGGATATCAATATGTTATATAAGAGATATGCGTGGGTGACATAGCGCTACCTGGACTCAAGCCAGGGCATGATGTACCAGGCTGGGTCGCCTGGGCGACGGTGTGCGATGCTGAAAGATTAGAGTCACCCGTTGACCCCAGGAAAAATCACTGATGGTGTGTTTAGGTGCATCAACATAATGTATTGCATGTAAAAAAATAAAAATAAGAAATAGCTTGCTATACAATGGATAGCCTGTGATAGGAGTAAAATGTACAACACACAATATACATGAAGGTTCATTTGTGATGTTGCAGAGCTCTGTTTGTGCACATCTCTGCTGACTAACTGAGGCTTTTAAACTCTGCAGTTTTCAATCTGTCTAGAAATGTCAAGGAAATCTCTGCCTTTTGTAAATAGTAAATTTACCACCTGCAATACATCCGTGGGCTGTATTTGTCTATTTGTCTTGTAATATACAACAATTCCTCTCTGCAGCTTTACTCTGCTACATTAGTTTTGAAGAGCAGAAATATGTAGAGCTCTGCTCTCAATATTCGGGCCAATGAATCAGTGGTGGCCTCTCATGACCTACAAGACGGACCCACAGCTTTGCAGAGCGCAACAGCTGTTGTGTTCACTGTTGCTAAAAAGGAAATAAGATTTAGATCCATCGACAGCGTTCATAAAAGGACATATTTAACATTTTATATTGTATATATGGGGAGAAACTGTCTCAGTACTTGGGATGCATAAGCCCCAGAAATAATTTGCTGTTTCACCCTAGATCAATATTGTGTTATCTCATTTGACTATAATGAGGGATGCACCGATCCTGATTGGTACAGGAGCTGATCAAGTCATTTTTTTGCCTGCCAAGTATCAGCAGAAACCTAAACCCATTCCTTTGTTTACATCCACCGTCATACATGTGGTGAGAATTATTAATATGTTCTTATTTAACGCAGCATTTGCAATCAATTATTGATTTATTTATAATTCATTATTTTTATTATAATGTGCACTGGCCAGGGGTCATTAAGCTCCACAGAAGATGTTGTCATGGCGCCCCTTACTGTGTTCACTGTTTGTCAACACAGAAATGTCCATGTTCTCTGGTTGCTACAGCATTACGAAGTGAGAAGAACTCCAGCTAATCTAAAGTAACTTAACTGTGTATTGTTTAGGAAAATGGTTTCTGCTATGGGCAGATACTAAATATTAAATGACTTGGATTGGATTGGGGGGGACTTCATTAGGGCATTCCTACTATTGATTTGAATTAGTTTGTGAGATTGCCATTTCACGGTATGAGCAAGGCAGGTCAATGACTCTGCTTTTGTATCTGACGTTGGTTTTTCCTGCAGTTCAGGTACTTGTGTGCCTTTGGCCTGTAAATGCTGGTTAAACATGTATGTGCAAAGATACTAGTGATTCTGTGATGGCAAAAGTTCTCATACGTACGTCTATAACGCTGTCATGTCCAAATGACAATATTTACATTGATACTTTGGGAAAGCTGGACTTTCTCTTCTTACCAATAAGGCACATTTAAGTGAATTGTGCGAGAATATCGGGGAAAAAAGCCCCAGCAGGACCAAAAATGATGATGTATAGAAGAGAATTATCCCTCCAGAGAGAGCCGTCCTCTGCCATTTCTGCCCTGTTTCATCTCTGAGATCAGGAAAAAGTGAAGCCTGAGGCCTCATTAGACCTCCTATAGATCCTTGGAAGCTGACACAGGACATGCAGTGCAGCATCTTATTACCTCACATGCCAGGACTTGGCCACATATTGATATGAGATAGACTGATAGTAAAATTGTCTTTTTAGATAACTGAGATTTTAAATTCTGTACTGAGGTGTAGAAAGCTTTCTTTGATTTATAAATACTGTTGGATATTTTTAATAAATTGGAAATGCAGAAATACACCATTTGGTTTTCGTTCTGTTACGGTATCAGTTTATTGTAAGGTCAAGAGCAAATACTGAAAAAAAAAAAACGAATCACATTTGAATTTTAAATTTTGCTTTAAGAGAGTTGTTTTCGATGGAAAATACAAACCACTCAGATGTTCACAAAGTTAACTTTCATTTTAGTCTGAGCTGGTGTTTCATCTGAGGTCGAATAAACATCTCATCTGTCCGTCTGTTCGGAATGAGAACTCTGCGCATCGTGCATTGTTATGGTCAAACACACACACACACACACACACACACACATCACTGGACATGTGTACACAGAGTTCCTCGGGGGAAACTGTCAGGAAATGAGATCTGGATCAGGAGGGAAGGAAGTTGAATTCTAAAATAAGAAAAACAAATCAACACCACTGAAACAATCTGCCCTCTTTGTGTGTGTGTGTGTGTGTGTGTGTGTGTGTGTGTGTATGTGTGTCTAACAAGTGTAAATGAAATGATCTGTGCACTCTGTAATTGCTTTATACCCAGCAAGGGTGCCACTCTCATGACAGAGGACAAAAAAAAAAAAAACGACAGAGAGAGAGAGAGAGAGAGAGAGAGAGAGAGAGCGATAAACCAAATGAAATTCACTGAGACGTGGAGGTGAACACACCTGAAAATTAAGTGTTATTATGTATTATTTTGGAAATGCTCCAGTTGAGGTGATTATTCACAATGTCAGCACGAGTAATATCTCAGCATGAAAAAAACCATAAATAGACTTTAATGACATATATGTGACACAAGCAAAGCGGGTTCGTGTCGTACTGAGTGGAAACTAACGCACCAACCCGGTTATGTGCCTCATCAAGTGCATCAGGAAGCAACTACTGCAGATAGCTGTTGTGGTACAGTGTTCTTTCCTGTGCAAACAAGTCAAATTACTTTGTTTTCTGTATTGTTTAGTGACTCATTGCAAGAGACAATAACAATCCTTCTCCAATGAATTAAAGCCACATGCTGCCATTGTAAAGATAAAAGGTCTACGGTTCGGATTATTTATTGTTAATAACAGAACTAAATTCAGATATCTGGAAAATGTGTACATGTAAAAAAGCATCTGTTCTGCAGCTGCAAACAAACCTGTGTCTGTGCTGTGATGCATTTTGAGGTCCTTTCACAGTCTAAATACCTCAGCTTAAGCATGTTTAACAAATGAGCGATACAGATACATTAACAGGAAATAAAATGGTGAAGTTTCACTAGTGATGATTACAAAATGCTAAATCACATTATGTTTGTCTGATGTTTGGATCGAGGGATTTACCTGATCACAGTGGAGTGGGTTCCACATGTAGATAAACTGGGTGTTGCCTTCCTGTGAGCGGAGGAACATGGAGGAAAAACTTGGTTGATGGTTTGATTATTATACTCATAATTCTTCATAATGTTTCTTGGAAAAAATATTTAATTTTAATTCAATCCAATCCAAGCTAAGAATGATTTGTTGCATTTACTAAATACCGTGAAAATTTACATCCCTAATTATTTTCATGAATTTTCAGCTCACTGAAACACCCAGCTACATCTGTAGCAAATTACTAGAATTCATTCATTCACATCAGTTTAATCCAATTCAATTAACCATCATCTCTTTGTAATTGGAACCAAATTATACACCAATTAGCAGTAATACGGCCTGCCTAATTAATATTAACATTGCAGTATTGCCTACATGTCAAATGACACAAAAAATTAGAACGATCTCAAGAACTGCATTATTTCTAAGCTGACACGTACAGGTTGTCCTCTTGTGAACAATCAAACAAAAAAAAAGTTTCTAAAAGCAAATCCTGAAGTAGAAACTCAATGCAACAAAAGTGAATACATCTGAGACAAAACTGAAAAAGCTGTGAACACCAGAACTTTCAGGATTTTGGACCTAAAGGCTGTGTCTATCTGCATCAGAAGAGTTGAAAAACCTGATCAGACTTCACAACGATAGAAAAAAGAAAACAGGAAAATCTGTTGCAAATGAAAATTCAACCAAAACACAGTGACTTGGAGTTATGGTTAAGGTCGCCATTTCAATAAAGATGAGAATTTAATAATTATTCAGTGAAATACGGATGTTGTCACCAACTTTGGCCCCTACACTTTTTTCTATTTCTTGTTTGTGTTCTTCGGTGTTTAACCCCTTTGTGGTGGAATAAAGGTATTTCTCTCACTTCTTTGTGCTTCAAGAACATATTTGCAATTTGGCATACATTCAAGGAATAACTGAAGCACTTTTGAGAGGTTAGACTGGTGGCAATTTTACCATGTGGGGTTAAAAAATAACCCTTATTGACCCTTTATCAAGCAAGGAACCATTTATAGTAACTTTTGGAGGCTTTAAAAATGGCAGGGGGCAGAATCATGTGACTTCTTCCAGCCAATCAGTGAAGGTCAGGCAACATCACAACACAGTCATTATGGCCTCTGATCAATCACTAGTGAGCCAGAATGATGTTTTGACATAAACATCAGGAGTTCCGAAACTCGGAATTTGGAAATAAATGTTCCTTCATCTTTATGTGTGTATTTTTTTTTTTTTTTTTTTTACAATAATTTAGCCACATATTATTTTGATTTATTTTTTTTTAACCCTAGGTGGGCAAGGAATTGTGTATTTTAACTGCTTTGACTTTGATTTGCAGCCTAAATCTAAAACTTTATTGAAAAGTCAGAAAAGAAAAAATGTCCTCGTATGCCACCAATAACATTCCAGGGTTGAAATTTTAAATTCCCAAGCATGTCAATGAGTGCCCTATAAAGGGTTAATTCAACAGCAACAGTCGGCCACTTGTCATGTTTCCATACAGTAAATAAAGAAATGGTTCATTTTTTGTGGACAAGTCAATGTCATCACTTAAATTAAAAGCAGTGTGATTATTGTCGTGTAAGAATTAAATAGAATTTATTTAAAAGTGTGCCTGGTTTTAGTACATCCAGGTAAACAGAAACATCCTGCTCAGTTTATGTGAGTTTCAGTGCATGTAAATACCTTCACCTGCAGAAGAAAGTTGTCTGACCTGTAGCTGCTTCTCTTCACACTTACAAACATTCACAGCATCCCTGGTGCCTTTAATGGCTTCGAGGAAATGAATGTGTTGCTTGTTGTGAACCGCTGCCGAGGTCAGACTTAAGTGACAGGGTTGGTGACATACAAGAGGAAGACAGAAGCAGAGGTGAAGAGATAAAGGGAGACAAAGAGAACAGACTTACCTTTTCAACCTTTACAGACAGGTACACCGTCAGCACGCCCTCTTCACTGGGACGACAGTCTGAGAACCCCAACGGGAAGGTGACATTTACCTTCTTCTGGCCCTACAAAGAGCACCTCCACCCCTCTGCACACTCTGACTCACATGCATTGTACATTATACCTCCTGATAGAGTCGCTTTTTTCCATTAACCACTGAACTCGCGCCAATTTGAATGTCTCTGAAGAGCAGACCGGCTCTGAAGGGCAGACAAGCGAGCCAGAGAGCACACAGGAGTGTAGATCAGATAAAATTTGAGACGAATGCTTGATGAATAAAGAGATTAGGGTGCTCTCAGAATGACAAACAAACACAGTGAACTGTTACATCAGGGATCAAAAATCCCCTCTCATGTGTTTACCGCATGATACAGGACTCTCACAGATGACTGTGAATGATAGAGCGAGGAAATTATACAGGTTTGGTTTGTTTAGTTGGTTTTTCTAACACCATTTAGTCGGCCTTGTTGTTTGGAGTTTCTTTTCTTATTGAGGTTCGTAAAAACAAACCTTGAGAGAATGACAGTATTTTTTTTTTATGCTCGACAAACTGCGTTGTGACTTAAACTAAAAATTAGATATCTAAAAGTTCAGGATTCACTGCTGTATTCTCAGTTTATTAAAATAATTTACAGACGGATGGAAGCAGATCTATGCATGCATGATTGCGTTTTTTTAATACTTTTTGTAAAGTTCCATACCTTCATCTTTATTTATTTTTTTCAAAGAAGACAAACATAAGAAGTGAGAATAAACAAGTGGGAAGCCGTGGTTAGAAGTAGAAAGAACTCAAGATGCCCCTTTGTTCAGTATAACAAAGTCATAATTCCATAAAACATGAAAAAGACAAGTTGCGTTGTTTTTGTTTATTTCACACACACACACACACACACACACACACACACAAAAAGTCTGAAATGAACTCGTACATTTGTCCAAGTGCTCCTAGGTACCAAAATGGTCTCTGCTCTGTGCAGAAGCACTGCCTGCACTTCAGCAGAGCTCAACCAAACACTCCCTGTACTTTTGTCACATGACTGCTGGTCCCAGTTGAGTCATTCAAGGCTTTTCGGCTCTGCCAAGGAGGCCAGAATCCTTTGGCTTTAATACTATCTGATGCAAATCGATTATTTATGGTCAATTTTTTTTAAAAAAGACAGGCAGCATACAGTGAATCTGATAAAATGTGACAATTTTAAATTAGAACATTTTCCCAACTGAAAGGCATGTCAGAGATGAGTAGCTCAATGACTGGGGAGAGTTGTTCAATGGTGTAATATTGGTGGTTATTTAAAGTTAGCATCTCTTTCAAACCCAGTGGTGAGTTTTGGGGTTCACATGTTTAAAGCAAACCTGTGACTGACTCTAAGTGATGCTATAAAAATCTGAGAACCGCAGTCAGCATTTAGAAATGTTCATCACCGATAATGGTCATGGTAAATATGTCGATAAAAACCTTGGAAAAAAACATATCTAAATTTCATCTTTTGCTTGAACTACATGTGTCTTGCTCCTGCATTTGCCCCCCCGACACAAAAACTCTATCTTGGCGTGTTTCCTGCTAAACAGACAAAAATGCAGCTATCTATTGCAGGCAACACTCCCATCCGTCACACAGAGCGGAGAAACAGGGGTGGCAAATAAGCCACACTCTTCACCTCTGACACACACGCACACACGCAGGAAATTCATCTTAAATCTCCCTGTTTTTTGTCAGTGTTTCAATTTCACTGTACAGCTCCTGCACCACTGAACAGAGAAAGATGGAGAGGGAGGGAGAGGGCTGCACAAGAAAGACAGAACAAAGGAAAGTGTCACTGTCAGCTCGACTGAAACACACCCAAAATGAATAAAGCCCTTCCAAATTTCTTTTTGCTTCAGCAGGGAGCTTCCTTTTATCTATGATCTGCTGGGATAACTTATTCTTAGAAAGGGGTGGCTGGCTGCTTCCACAGATTTTTTTTTTGGTCTTTCATAATTGGTCCGGCAAAATGTAATATGAGAATATCACAGCACCGCTTACACTGTCTGTAGTTTCAGTTAGGAACCTCAGTGTTGCGTCTCTGCTTTTTGCAGATGACACGATTCTCTCAGCTTCATCAAACCGTGACCGTCGGCACGAACCGGGTGCAGCCGAGCGCGAAGTGGCCGGGATGAGAGTCAGTACCTCCACGTCTGAGGCCACGGTTCTCGTCTGGAAAACAGTGGATGGCTGCCTCTGGGTTTTCGGCAGTGAGTTGCTGCTCCAAGGAAAGGAGTTAAAGTATCTCCGGATCTTGTTCATGAGAGGAAAATGGAGCGTGAGACGGACAAATGGGTCGGTGCAGCATCGGCAGTTGCTCGGCAGTTGGACTGTTGTGGTGAAGAGAGAGCTGAGCAACAAAGCAAAGCTCTTAAGTTACTAATCGATCTATGTTCCAACCTTCAGCCATTGTAATGAGCTCTGGATTGTGACGGAAAGAATGAGATTGCAGATGTAAGCAGGCAGAGTTAGTTTCACCCGTACAGCAGCTGGGCTCTGCCGGAGAGACGGAGTAAGGAGCTTAAGCTTTGAGAGAGTCGCTGCGCCTTTGAATAGAAAAGATCCAGCTGAGGCAGTTCAGGCATCTAATTAGGAGGCCTCTTGGGCACCTTCCTTTGGTTTTCCAGTCACTTCTAGAGATTAGATCCAGGGGTAGATCCAAAACCTGTTATATATCTGCCCTGCTTAGTTGCCACCACAGCCGGATTCCAGAAAAGTGGAAGACAATAGATTGAAGGATGGTTGTTGATGTCCTGTTGCTCCTTAACCAAGCCCTGAACTTCTGATGCAACTTTCTTTAAAATCTCTTCTTGATATGTCAAGAATATAGTAAATATTAAATGGCTATCTTCTTGACAACCCCAGACAAGGAAGAATAGGGAAAAAAGTCAGTATTTCCTATGAATAAAAAATCACAGATTTATTGTATAAGTATTTGACATAGAGCCGTAGTGGAACAGGAACCATAGCTCAAGGTTCGAAAACATCCTTCGTGATCTTAGAAGCTGTAGCTGACTTTAGTAACCATTTATTCACCGCAATGAAATTTTGGTCTCAACTTGTAAGTCAATATGGACAAAAAATAAAAAATTCTGCCATCTACACTTCTGTGCCAAGCGGATAACTTCATGGAGGAAGGCAGTGTGAGATGATTAAAAGCTCCAGTACAGCTCCTAAATGAATCATGTGTTGTCAGAAAATAGTATCTGCTTGAAAATATGTACCAGTGATAGAAGTAAAAATTGAAATAATATTCTTTTTTTTGGTTTGGTTTATGACCTCACAGATATATAAACAACAACAGTAATACAGGGTTCCAACAGCTACATGTTTGTTTGCCTGATTCTGACGTTATCAGCTCCTTAAATGGCACTCTGACTAACACAAATATGTCAGAGATCCAGTACTGGATCAAAACATTATTGTGACTAAACAACCCGACAAAAATATAATGAACTCCACAAACACTTGGTCAAAACAACCCATTGTTCTGGCTGAGACTGTTGACCCAAGTGTTTTCATAGCCATGGTCACTACCTCAATATGTTAAGTCCACAAGTCATCCAAGATCTTTTTTAATTAATTTTTTTTTTTTCTTTTTAAGACAATCTTGGCCTTTATGCTGTGATGTGATATCTGTAGAAAGCAACTAAGAACTAACTGTGTAATGACTTTAAGTAGTAATTCATAATTATGGTAACAATCGTAGACAGTATATAAAAGGACTGTTTGAATCTTAAAGTTTGGAATTTAGCTATCCCCATCTTTGTTTTTTGAAAAAAGACGTGCCTAGTGAGGGGTAGAGCTGATTGGTCAAAGCATTATGGTAGCGTCCTGTCAACCACAAGGTAACCCTAAAACATACACTGCTTTATTGTCTATTTTACTCCAAATGGAACCACAATTTACAAAATTAACATCTTGCTGAATTAAAACATTCTTGAAACCAGTGATTAAGACCACAAACTCACTGGGAAAATATTTAGTGAGGTAACAAATCAAGCAAAAAGCAGGGTCATTTTCTACTAGAGTTCTATGCAATCTTTTTGCAACCAGAGGCGTTCTGCTGGCTGTTAGAAAAAATGCACGTTTAAGATACTGTCGTGACTCGATAATCCGACACTAAATGTAAAACCTTCTTTTATGTTGGATAGCAAGGCTGTCAGATTGTCAAGATGGAGGTCGAGATACAAGAGGGTTTGATGCTTGAAGGCTCATTTGTTGTTAATTATTGTTCATAGTTGTTATAACAACTAGTAGGGCTGGTCCCAATAGCACTTTCTGGTCTCTGGATATTCAGGCCCAATTAATGATGAATGTCTGAATTTTCAGTGCGGTCGGGGGGCCACTTTCACTCCGGGGGAGCGCCCCGACGTGGTGGAAGTGGCCCGAACGCAGAGGCAGTACTTGACTGTTGATGCTAGTTTAGGGTAGCGGTCACAGTTCTGTTTGCACCATCAGTGGCAGTGGCGAGGAAGTCACACTGTCACCACCTGTGTTTACTTCCATAAACACTGAGCACGCTTGTGGCGTGTGACGTCATCGTGTCCTCTTCTGCGCATGTGTGACACTTTTGGGTCGAATGAAGTTCACACAGGGGATCACATACAAGTCGCATTTAATTGGAAATGTGAACGAACTCGCAAAAAAATCCGAATTGAGCATTAAGTCCTGAAGTCAATCTGTCGGATTGTTAAATCAGATAATAAGCCGTTATCCTTATTTGTGACATAAAATGTCACATCGGAGTCGGAGTCCAAGGCTGTCGGTATGCTAAGGCTATTTTTTATGTGTTCCATTTGTTTTTTCTAAAAACCTGTCGGACAGCAAGGTTTTCAGATTGTTAAGGGTCAGATTATCGAGTCACGACTGTACTTGACTCTGACTTCACTTTTCAGACCCAGAGATTCACTCCATCTTTCACATACAGTTTATAGTAACAATGCCGGTGCTCCATTTCTACAGAACTTTTGCAGTTTTCCTGTTAAATGATATTCCAGCAGTCACAAGGCTTTAGGTTTCAACCAACTCTCCTGCCTTCCTTACACCGTTTGTCCATTTATTTTCATTTGTATTTTACCTTGGTTTAATTTTTCATCTGTGGTCCCTGGACAGCTGAATAGGAAACAATCTCAGATTTACGACACGATAGCAGACAGCCAATTATTCCAGCGGCTCTTTGCACATTCACACTTAGTTCTGGAAGATTTGAAATTCTTTTACTTTGTGATATGGTCAATTGAAGCTACAAATGATGTTCATTAACACCAGAGAAGCGGCATTAGGCTTGTAATGATGATGAAGGTTATATTCAGTCTTGCTTACAATAACTCCCGCGTAGAATAAAAACACATGAAATATTGGTATTCAAAACATGGCAGCAGGAAGTTCTATTTTTTGATTGAAGGTATGGTAATTCAATATTCAATTTTGTGCTTCGAGCGCTCACACACACACGATGCATGGTGGGCGACAACAAAAAGCAACAGTGAAATTTAATCAGCACTTAAATTGAAAAAAATTGGACTGTCATCACAGAATAATTTGGACTGTAAACTGTGTCTTTTCGGAGCCCCAAGGTGTGTGTGTTTATTTATGTGTGTGTCAGACTGATGAGACAGGGTACTCTCCATTGTTGTCCCGCAGCTTTCAATTTGAGAGTAATTTGTTTGCATTATCCAGTTTATGACAGGCGGGGTGGGAGAATGCCATTGTTGTATCTGATTCTAATTATTTAGCAGCTGTAAAACACTTGTCGCTGCCTCTCCTGTTTGCCTCCACCTCATTTGTCTGCCATCGTCTTTTTTTTTTTCCTCCTCCTCCTCGCCTGCTTCTTACACCTCGTTTTCTCACCTGCGGGTACATTCGGCGGTGCCTTTTAGAGGAATTCTCCCAATATTTTTGGAGAAATGTGTTTATGTGCCGTCGCACCGGGAGGCAGATTGAAAAATAAATACCAATTTAATCTTTGTGTACTCGCTACAGACATTAGTTCTCTTAAGTTTTTATGTCATGACCCCTTTTAGAAGCCAGAAAAAAAACAGCCTTCTTCAGTGCCCCCTCAAAACATGTATTTAATTTTTTTCAATCATGAATAACACTGGACAAACTACTGGCAAAACAACTCAAGCTAGCAATAGAGGAAAAATATTAATTCAACTTTAGGTCTGCTCAGCATTGTCCCCACTGGTTAACAGGAACCCATAACACAGGCTTTCTATGCCTCCACAGTTTGAGATCTCATGGGACAGACATGGTACATTGACAGATTTTACAGCAAATCCTAAATTGCCTTAAGAAAACACTGTTCTCTTCTAATTTTTGGTTTTGGAATAGGTGACCAGCTCTTTATTATCCCAAGGTTCCCCTCGATGTTGCATGATGAGAGGATTTTGAGTAACGTTGTGGTTACACTGCACATGTGACATGTGTAGATCATTCACAAAGAGGATGTCTTTTTAGTTCTCAATGCAGACTTGAGAAAACAAGTCGGTGAGCTTTTATTTTGGGTATTGGTGTGTCATCGGTTAACACAGCAGCCAACACTGCAGTGTGAAACTTCATGTTCTTCACCAGCTTTGTACGAGACTGTTATAGCAAAGAAGGAGTCTGAAGCAGATGTTTCTGAATTTACAGTCAAACCATTGTCAGTCATCTCCTAGGGTCTTAAGTTCAGGGTTTGACTGAAAAAATAACAGCTAAACAATCATGGAAAAGTAATGTTCTTTTGGAGGATGTCTTTGTTAAGGTGGAGGCCAATGGTTCATAGATAGTGGCTGCATCTGAAAGCCCCTCAGTGTAGCTTCAGGATACATTTGCAGTTGAAGAGATGACACGATTCACTCATATGCAATACAAATCAACTGATTACTGACTTGACCAATTATCAGGTCTGATAGTTAACACTTTTCTTTTGATCAATTCACAAATTTATAAATGAATTAAAAAATGCATGACTTTGGCTCTGATTCAGTCTCTTTCACCACTTTGTGGTCTCGACCAATGTCCTGCATACAGCACTGACTGATTAGAAGTTCTCTTTATTTTGAGTAAGCACATGAAAAACATAAAAATAAAGACATTTCAAAAAGATGTTGTGCTCTTCTAATGTTGACGTTAAGATTTTTATTTTTACTGCAAATGCATATGGGTTGCACACACTCAACAGTCCATCCTGGATGACTCTGAAAGTCACAGTGAAGAATCGGGGAAGAGGTCTTATTGAAAAGGTTCAAACTTTTTCAACGTTCTTGCTTTTGCACAGCAAAAGTCAATAAGTGGACAAAGTGGGTATGGATGTCATGTTACTCATTAATTCCTAATATCTAAAACGTGTGTGGGTGCAAGGGCTTTTAGACAATGTGATACTAACCCCATAAGAAATAGTGTGAGAAGCCAGAAGAGTCGTGGAGAGGAGATGCTTCTTCTTTGTTTTGTAGAAACCAGTTAAAATAGTTCTCCCTTTGAAGTTTTCCAGGCACATTCAACTGGGAAAAAACCCTGGGGCAGCTCCAGAATACACTGGAGGGATTATATAACTCATGTGGTCTGGGAGTACCTTGGGATTCCCCGGGAAGCTCTGGTGGATGTCAGAGCAGCAGGATGTCTGGGATAACCTGCTTCCCCTGATGGCTCCTCTGAGTTTATTCTTCCACAGACAAGACCCGGTCAAGTTCAGCCACCTTGTTGCATCCGAGGACACACGTCGTCTTTTTATGCAACTCAGACCCGTATGCCCAAAGAAACACCACTGACAGTCCCTGGGACAGATGCCACCTCTCTCCATCTCGCCATCTCTGTCTCTCTCATTCCCCTTTTCAGAAATTAATCAGGCGACATGTACTTGGGAAATGAGGTGACATTTTCCTATAATGAGAGCGATGGGTGGAAGGGAAGGAATCACTGCGTTTGCAGGGCCCCGCCATCGACAGAGATTGACATTTTCCATTACGGAGTCAAAATGTACATGTGTTGCTCCATCTGAGTTGCCGTGTTTGTGTGTGTGTGTGAGAGGTGTGTGGCAGCAGGCGGCAAGGAGGTCATCCATCTTGTTACAGCCATATCCCAAAGTCTATGTGTGTGTACATTTGTGCGCGGGGCGGGGGGTGTTTGTGCATGTGCGGTGCAGATGTGTGTGCTTGGATGCATATATGTGTGTGTGTGGAGAATGGTGAAAAACCATGATTTATGGAAGGGAGTGGTGCTGGAAAGCGCTAGGTACAGCGACGCCTGTAAATCCTGATAAAAAACCTGGATAGAAGCAATTTAATGCCATCAATCTTCCTACCTAGGGGCTGTGATATATTGGCAGGTAGAAAGGTGTGTGTGTGTGTGTGAGTTTGTGTGTGTAAAGGTATTACAGAGGTAAACTAAACTCCTACTTCAGGTAGAAAAATCACCCTTTTTTAATAGCTAGTTAAGATGACACCAGCAGCTTTGGTGATTTTTCATTGAGCTCGTTAAATATAGACTCTTTGACCCCCGTGCAGGACGACTGTAGTGACAGAACAGCAACAATATGAAATACATATTACTACTGCTGGAAAGCACATACATTTTTAATCATCTTCTCGAAATTGATCTTGAGGCTACACTAACTGACATAATTGATATCTCAAATGGGTTAAATGATTGCATGTAATCTGACAGTTTCAGAGTCTTCAGATCCACTTAGCTCCATTTTATAACAGCTTTTAGTTTAGTGTTGTTGTTTTCTATCTAGAACTTTATTGCTGGTAGCTGCAGCAGGCGGTTGTTTGCAGTGAAAAAGCTCTAGTGAATCCTCCACCTGCTCAGCACCAAATACGAGACGAGCAAAGTTTACAACTAAGTGGTGAACAGAGTGGGACATTTAGCCAGGAGTGATGTTCACTCAGGAGATGGTTGAGACCAAACACAGAGGAATTTTGGTAAGAAACGTAACGGTTTTGCCATGTGTGTGTCAGTAAATTCAATCTTAATTGGTCCAAGCATCATCTGAACTCAGCACAAATTGTGTTTTAGAGCAGCAGGAGGATTAAGTGATTCAGGGGCTGGAGACTAACTCTTACTTTCACTCTTTCTCTGAGTGAATGTTGGTGTTGGCTGTGGGACAAGAAATAACTGTTCTCTTAAGTGAAACTATTAATACTGCACAGAAAATGTACTGTCAAGAAAAGAAGCATTCACAGTTACTGTTAAGGTAGTGGATCCTGAAGCAGCATCGGTAAGAGGACTGGTCAAGTCTTCATGATACCATCCCCCTTATCGGATGAAATGAGCAGAAGTTGACTAACTTGTGTTGGAAAATAAACTCAGAGTGCAGACACTGGGAGAAAACAAATCAGACAAAAACTTAACTGGGCTGACACATTGTTAAAATTGAGTAATAATATAACCATAGACATACATTAGCACCACAATACAGTGAAGAAAAACGCCTCAGTCTTGAAAAATTGTTGTATCTTGACACCATTGTTATCGTGGGCAACGCATCACTATAGCTTCATATCAAATTGGTCTCAATTATTGTTATAACTCGTTGCTAATGTACCCAAAACATTCATATGTAGATCCATGCATGCAGAAATCCACTCCTTAACACGCATGCACACACAAATACATGAATCCAGAGCATTATCCGTGCACAAGCACAGACCGAAGGCTAAAAGGAACACCCAAAGTATAAACAGCCTTGTGTTCTCCGCTCCCCCGAGGCCGATGTGACTTTACATTCACTTGCCTACGGGTTAATAAGAGTATGATTTATAGCATGACAGGTCTCCATCTATCTACCCGCAGTTTGTGTCAGGGCTCTGCTTTGCTGTCCTCCACTAAATGCTACTAAACACAAACACAAGTCCCCGCAAATAAAACGGCCCCATGCAGCGTTAACGTAACGCTGCTTTTGGAGAGAATTTGATCATGCAGTGAATGTCAACACAAATTAATTAATTACTCAACATGAAGCCAGTCGACTGAATAATCAGCGAATTTGTTTTACTCCTAATTCTTGTTTAACAATATCTCTTGTGCGCTCACTATGCATTTTGGTAAAACGCTTCTAATAAAGGCTGAGAGGGAAACAGCCTCTGAATATTTTATAGATGACATCTGAGTGACAACAAACATATATATACTTTGAAGTTCTTCTTTGGACAGTTGACAGAAATTCAACCTCTTGATTGAATCCCTCTGACTAATTTACATAATTACATATAATTGTTCAGTTCAGCCCTTGTCTGTTGTTTCTTTCCTGCTCTGCTCCAGCTGTGTGAAGACGAGGCTGCATCGACGGCGTTATCTTTCTGTGTGACGGACTTGACTGGAGAGGCCTTGAGAAATGATTTAATTTACCCCACAGCCACTAAATCACCCTCAGTAAGAGCATCTACCTCACACACACATTCGCCGGCATGCTCACACACACTCACTTGAATACACAGCGTATACCCACAGGCGGACATCCCACACAGACACAAACAGCTACCGCACACATGCACACGCATTGACAAGACAGTACATCAAACCATGAGCCTATCCACGCCGCAGTATTGCTGATTTGGAAAATTCACATCCCTTTCTTTCACTCCATCTCTCTCTGACAGCATGTGAATTAAGAGACAGCACCAATAAACCCCCCTCCCCCCCCAAATCCTAAAATTTTCCTCCACTTTCAGGGCTCCAGAGTGCAACCAAAATGCTGTCAAGTGTGACTAAATGGTGCGCCTGACATTTAGCAAGTCTGTTACATTTTTCCCGCCCACATTCTGCATCGCATGGCAGATCGTCTGCTCTGCGAGTTGCTGCGTCTGATTCCTCCGCTCCTCTCTGCTGCTCTGAGCACCGTCAGCTCCCACCGGCTGATCCGGCACTGGTGCTTTGTGTGCCCTGCGCTTTGACTCACAGGTGTTTCTGTGGCTGGTGGCTGGCCTGTAAGACTGAGTCATTGTAGTTTAGTGTTCTATTTTGGCTTCATGACATTTTGTATGCAAAGCAAGTACTGCATATATTTGCAACATTTGTTCACACTGGTTGAGCTGAGTCATTTTTTTTCCTTGTTACAGACAAAAGCGAATTACAAAATATGTCTTCTTTGTGTATTTTAATGTCCTGTCTGTGCTGTAATGGTGTTATTAAATTCAGCTAATGGTTAGTGTTAGTGTCGAACTTGCTGCGCTCTGTCTGTTTCCTGCTCTCCCATCTCATCTGATATTGTAAACACTGCCGATGTCCCGTGTCTGAGCAAAACGATCATCTTTGGTTTGAGTTCAGCAGGTTGTTTCATCTGGGAAGGGTAGACCAGTGGATCCCAGTAATTATGATATGCCCTGTGATCAACCCACAACTATTCCCTTCAGCTAACTCCACTCCATGCACATTCTCATGCACATACATTTGTCCTGTGGGAGAGGAGCTGGAGCAGGCAGCTGCAATGTGTCTTTTTCATTTAATACAGTCAGAAAAAAACGAAGCTCACCTCACAGTGTGTCACACCATCCTCCTCATAGTAACCCAATGCTATAGTGTGCCATAGTGGCTTCAGAGGTAAAAGCACTGCTCTTAAACAGCACCTATGGTACATCTCTCTCTTTCCCTCATTTTCTGTCAAATCCCCTGCATAGCTAGCTAACACCTTTTCAGAAGGTATGACTTAGAAAATTAGGGTTTAGTTAAATTAAGCCCAAAGTTGATGGATGTGTTAATATAAATGAATGAATTAATGAATGAATAGACTTCTGATCGCTGACAAACAAGTCAGAAAACCTGTAATCACTGAAACTAAGTTATAACGAACTAGTTCATATATGATTTTTATTTAGCCAAATTGCATAAACATGGTTATAAAATGACTTTTGAACACCAGAACATTCAGGACTACCACAGTGAGCGCGTAGTCCCTGCAGTGAAGAATGGAGTGTGATGATGTGGGGCTGCGTAAGTGCAAACACTGTTGAGGAGATGACATTTATAGATGAATGCCTGAATATATGAATATACCAAATACTGTCTTACAAGATGACGACAGTCTGCAGAAGTCTGGCAGAACAGGGATAATCTGGCATGATAATGATTCAAATCACACTGTTAAAATCACACTGACTTGAGCTCAATGCAACAGCTTTAGTCTGTATATATTTTTTAAGTCAAGAAGGATTGAGTCTGTCATCAAAAATATAAGTGGACACACAGTATAATATGATGAAAATAAAGGATTTCAATCTCAGTAACACGGGTGTACCAGCTTAATAAGTTTCAACTAGAGTCTTAATATAATAAATCTAATTTTAGATTTTTATATAGCAGCAAATGCCCAATCAGAAGTACTGTCATTACTGTAGGAGATCAAACTTTTCGTAAGCTGACATTTAAATGCACTTCTGTTGTATACTGTATATAAAGAACAAAGCTTCCAATGATAAATGTTCTCTGAAAAGTGGTTTTCAATCTCAAGACAGCGAACTGATGCTTTCCAGGAAACTATTTGTTACTAAAAAATACTAGACCGCAAAAATAAATAATTTGTCACTTGATACATATTTTGATCCACTCACATCTTGACTATTCAGACTGGATTCATATTGGGTTTTAGGGTTAAAGGAAAATGTATGATGCCCATATATTGTGCTACATTCTGTGGTAGTTAGAGACAGAACCTAGCCCCAGTACAATTTAATTACAAAATCCTAAAGACTATGACTTCAGCTGTAAGGGTAGATTTTTAATTCTTCTTGTGGAAATTGAAGCATGTCATTACTGAGTTTTGACTGCTTCATTTATGCCTTCATACACTTTCTCTTGTCTGTAGCGTTTATATTTTTTACATCTATATATTCATATTTTAATGCTCTTGATGCCCAGTTTCTGTTTTATGTATATTCATTTCATCATAACTGTATTTTCACCTTCCCGCAGCACAGAAACAGTTCAAAGAGGAGGCTGAGGAGAAGGTCCTGTGTAGGAGAATAAGGTGTCAGCTGGAAACATCTTGTGATGGACATTAGCTGTCCAAATGACATCAGTCCAACATCCCTCCAACTTTAAGCCCAGCGTCTACACACCTCATGACAGATAGATTAAGATTTTGACAGCCCTAAGCCTTCAAAGCTCACACCTTGAAACATTCTTCTTTGAACTTTTACTTTGCCGCTCTGTCTCTCTCTCTCTCACTCTCTCAGTCACGCAATGACAGACGAGTACATGGCAACAGACCAGCTGTGAGACAGACACGACACTCGTCTCTCTGAGCTAAGCCGGCCCTGCCTGCTTTCCCCGT
>NW_007578000.1:4726-14782 GCF_000690725.1 Stegastes partitus | reverse complement strand
AGGCAGCTGCAATGTGTCTTTTTCATTTAATACAGTCAGAAAAAACGAAGCTCACCTCACAGTGTGTCACAGCATCCTCCTCATAGCAGCCCAATGTAATAGTGTGCCATAGTGGCTTCAGAGGTAAAAGCACTGCTCTTAAACTGCACCTATGGTACATCTCTCTCTTTCCCTCATTTTCTTTCTTTTTCCCTAGCTAACATATGCACACCTTTTCAGAAGGTATGATTTAGAAAATTAGGGTTTAGTTTAATTAAGCCCAAAGTAGATGGATGTGTTAATATAAATGAATGAATTAATGAATGAATAGACTTCTGATCGCTGACAAACAAGTCAGAAAACCTGTAATCACTGAAACTAAGTTATAACGAACTCGTTAATATATGATTTTTATTTAGCCTAATTGCATAAACATGGTTATAAAATGACTTTTGAACACCAGAACATTGAGGACGACCACAGTGAGTGCATAGTCCCTGCAGTGAAGAATGGAGATGGGAGTGTGATGATGTGGAGCTGCGTAAGTGCAAACAACTGTTGAGGAGATGACATTTATAGATGAAGACATGAATATATGAATATGCCAAATGCTGTCTTACAAATGACGACAGTCTGCAGAAGTCTGGCAGGACAGGAAAAATCTGGCATGATAATGATTCAAATCACACTGACTTGAGCTCAATGGAACAGCTTTAGTCTATATATATTTTTTAAGTCAAGGAGGATTGAGTCTGTCTTCAAAAATATAAGCGGACACACAGTATAATATGATGAAAATAAAAGATTTCAATCTCAGTAACACGGGTGTACCAGCTTATTAAGTTTCAACTAGAGTCTTAATATAATAAATCTAAACTGTTCATTTCTAATTTTATATGGCAGCAAATGCCCAACTGTTTAAATCAGAAGTACTGTACTGAAGGAGATCAAACTTTTCGTAAGCTGACATTTAAATGCACTTCTGTTGTATACTGTATGCCTCGCAGCAAGAAGGTTGCCGGTTCACGTCCCGGTGGGGGCGACGGAATCTTTCTGCGTGGAGTTTGCATGTTCTCCCCGTGCAGCGTGGGTNTAGCTAGCTAACACCTTTTCAGAAGGTATGACTTAGAAAATTAGGGTTTAGTTAAATTAAGCCCAAAGTTGATGGATGTGTTAATATAAATGAATGAATTAATGAATGAATAGACTTCTGATCGCTGACAAACAAGTCAGAAAACCTGTAATCACTGAAACTAAGTTATAACGAACTAGTTCATATATGATTTTTATTTAGCCAAATTGCATAAACATGGTTATAAAATGACTTTTGAACACCAGAACATTCAGGACTACCACAGTGAGCGCGTAGTCCCTGCAGTGAAGAATGGAGTGTGATGATGTGGGGCTGCGTAAGTGCAAACACTGTTGAGGAGATGACATTTATAGATGAATGCCTGAATATATGAATATACCAAATACTGTCTTACAAGATGACGACAGTCTGCAGAAGTCTGGCAGAACAGGGATAATCTGGCATGATAATGATTCAAATCACACTGTTAAAATCACACTGACTTGAGCTCAATGCAACAGCTTTAGTCTGTATATATTTTTTAAGTCAAGAAGGATTGAGTCTGTCATCAAAAATATAAGTGGACACACAGTATAATATGATGAAAATAAAGGATTTCAATCTCAGTAACACGGGTGTACCAGCTTATTAAGTTTCAACTAGAGTCTTAATATAATAAATCTAATTTTAGATTTTTATATAGCAGCAAATGCCCAATCAGAAGTACTGTCATTACTGTAGGAGATCAAACTTTTCGTAAGCTGACATTTAAATGCACTTCTGTTGTATACTGTATATAAAGAACAAAGCTTCCAATGATAAATGTTCTCTGAAAAGTGGTTTTCAATCTCAAGACAGCGAACTGATGCTTTCCAGGAAACTATTTGTTACTAAAAAATACTAGACCGCAAAAATAAATAATTTGTCACTTGATACATATTTTGATCCACTCACATCTTGACTATTCAGACTGGATTCATATTGGGTTTTAGGGTTAAAGGAAAATGTATGATGCCCATATATTGTGCTACATTCTGTGGTAGTTAGAGACAGAACCTAGCCCCAGTACAATTTAATTACAAAATCCTAAAGACTATGACTTCAGCTGTAAGGGTAGATTTTTAATTCTTCTTGTGGGAATTGAAGCATGTCATTACTGAGTTTTGACTGCTTCATTTATGCCTTCATACACTTTCTCTTGTCTGTAGCGTTTATATTTTTTACATCTATATATTCATATTTTAATGCTCTTGATGCCCAGTTTCTGTTTTATGTATATTCATTTCATCATAACTGTATTTTCACCTTCCCGCAGCACAGAAACAGTTCAAAGAGGAGGCTGAGGAGAAGGTCCTGTGTAGGAGAATAAGGTGTCAGCTGGAAACATCTTGTGATGGACATTAGCTGTCCAAATGACATCAGTCCAACATCCCTCCAACTTTAAGCCCAGCGTCTACACACCTCATGACAGATAGATTAAGATTTTGACAGCCCTAAGCCTTCAAAGCTCACACCTTGAAACATTCTTCTTTGAACTTTTACTTTGCCGCTCTGTCTCTCTCTCTCTCTCTCAGTCACGCAATGACAGACGAGTACATGGCAACAGACCAGCTGTGAGACAGACACGACACTCGTCTCTCTGAGCTCTCTCTCTCTCTCTCTCTCAGTCACGCAATGACAGACGAGTACATGGCAACAGACCAGCTGTGAGACAGACACGACACTCGTCTCTCTGAGCTAAGCCGGCCCTGCCTGCTTTTCCCGTCTCCTCACAAACAACCGCGGACACACATGCAAGTCACCGTTGGAGGACCGAGATGACCATTATCAAAACAATCCGGGGGTTATCCTGATCCCCTGCAGCTGTTGTTCATGGGATATATCAAAAAGTAAAATCTTCAAAAGCTAATTCTTCTCAGCGCCGCGCGGGAAAGCCTCAGTTTTGTGAGAACCCAGAATCACTGCACCACTGTGCCGCCCAGCTGGATCATCCCACGGGAATGATTTCTGAAGTTTCTACCGACATTTTGAATCTCGTGTCTTTTTGCTGCTACAAAGCCAAACTGACTACAGCTGTGTTTCTTTGAGTGATGGAATAAGATTCAAACTTCTCAGAAGAAGAAGAATTCCTTTTACAATGGACACCTGTAGATTATTAAGACATTGCATATGTGCAGGATGCTTCTTAAAGAGAAGTTTCTGTTGGAAGTCCGTAGATGTTGCGTAGTAGATGATGTCTCTTTCAGCCTTTCACAGGTCTAACATGTGTTCAGATTATATTAAGGCTTTGTATGATGACGTATACACACCCTGATGTGTGAGGAGAGCTGGCTACCTCATGAGTTCAGAAACTAGGGCTGCACAATACATTGTTTCAGCATCAACACTGCAATGTGTGCATGCACAATAGTCCTATCACAGGAATGTGATGTGAATTAAAGCTAATCTACCCGAGCGTATCATGCTGTCACTTGTTTTGCTGCTTGATATGAAAAGAAGAGCTGCAGGATTCTCATTTTCCATGACAAATCTAAAAGATATGAGTTTGTTTGGTTTTTTTTAACATGGAATGAGGATCAGGAGAGAAATATAGAAAATAAAGTTTTGGTTGCAAAAAAGCAACACAACATCAGTTATAGGGCTCCACAAGTAATGGAATAGTAATCAGAATCATGATTTTGACTTCACACAGTTAAATGAACATGATTGACTGTGATATTGGCATTTAAAATGCTCTGCTAGTAGAAAACCATCCATGTAGATACAATCGCTTGGTTTCAACTTGGGTAAAACTGAAATTTAAACGCCTTATTTCATTTTTTTACATTTTTTAAAAAAATAATTTCTGCTCACATGCGACTGAGCTGCTGCATTGCAGTAAATGAGGGGAGACCAGAGGCTTCTCTGCGCACAGCTGTCTAGCTTCTACTGCAGCGTGTAGAGAACATCGATAAATTGTCATGTGCATTGATGAGCAGATGTTCAGCAAGTGAGATGTGTTGAGTACAGTTTTATTCATATGTTGCCTCTCGGTGATGCACTGAATTCAGCTGGAGAGTCTTTATATTAGTCTAATTTTGATGCAGATTTGTACATTAACATTAAAAGCAACACTGCGTTTATTCAAATCTGAAAGTGCAATAAAAATATGTTATGAAATCAATAAATGTGATAGGCTCATCATGATCTCAATATTGATCTAAATAATTGTGGTTTGTCATAATCATACAGCCCTAGTCAGTTGTATGGAAGAATTTTGGCTACAGCAAAAGTAGATGTTGACCTAAAACAGGTACTTGGTCAACAGAGTCTTGCATTTATTGCCACAACATTTGTCTACCAGGTTTGATAAGAACCACAAAGCTCTGTGAAGACAGATCTGAATGCTGTCCGCAGCAAAAACGACTATTTCGGCGTCTTTGTTCAACCACATGACAAAGGCTCCAAACAGCTCAAACAAGTCACAGTAGAACACCTTCAGTTTTTTTGTTGCTGATGCAGATGCACTCTCCTACAAAATCACCCCAGGTATTCTAAAATGATTCATTCTTCCCAAATAAGAGATATTCAAGTTGTCTAGTGGAAAACTAAAATATCACAGTAGTACAGTTTTTCTAATATTATACAGCTCTAAGAAATGAAAGTTTCATTTTAAAGGCTCAGACTCAACAGAAGCATCCTTTGATATTATTTTCTCTCCTTCGTCAGCCATCTCGCCACCAAATTGAGACCCATAACTAATATAAGGGAAGCTGGTGCTGATTGGTCAAATGTTTGCATGCTGAGTGTAGATGCATAGCGAGTAAATACAATTTCTTATTCATTACATTTTAGGCAAAGTGTTTATTGGTTATGTTAATGTGACAATTAAAGTATGATTCACTGGTGAGCGCCACTTGGAGTTTTATGTTTCCATTCCTGTGAGTAACTGGATCTCTGTCATCCACTTTTATATGCAACTTTAAATGTATTCTATCTGCTCTTCACTTCTACATTTTGTGGACAGATTTAACACCTGTCCCCTCCCCTCATACATGTCGTTCTGTTCCACACCTCCACCTCCCCAGTGCTCTGTCACCTTTACCTGTCATCAGCTTGTCTCGACTCCAGATGCAATCACTCAACAGCGCTGCAACAAAAACTTCCAGCAGGGAGTCACAGCCAAGTGACACACACTGCAAACAACAGTTCTGCACATACACATTCTCTCTACGTGCACACAATTAGGTTTATGCTGATACTTGGGAGGCACACAAACAGATGTCATTCCATCTTGCTTGCTTTTTTTTCCCCCCTCTCAGCCTGAATTGCTCCACTAACCCACTAACCCGTTTTGGTCTTCCTCAGCATTTACAGATCAGTTTATGAGCAGTTATTTCACGTGGTTAATGATCTGGAAATAAAAGCCTGGTTCCTTTTTCCGCACAGACAATTTTAACTGGCAGCTGGGCTGCTGCCAACGTTTTGATGCATATTAGACTCTCCTGTAAGAATCCTCCAGATGAAAACTGCAAATTCAAGTCTAGAATAAAAGTTACCTGTGATGCCAGAGGAGTGTTTTGTTAACGTCACATCAATCACTGATTCTTTTGCGTACACAGTTAACTGCAAGCTGAAGCGAAATATGCTTTGAAGAGACCTGATGAAACTTTCAGTAGTTGAAATGTGTTGGCTTTACATTCTGGGTTGGAGGATTCAGAAGCTTCCTGTGTTCTGCTCCTGATGACTCTAATTCTTCTACAGCTCTGACTGACAGCTCTGACTGACAGCTCGTCCACATGACAGCTCCAGCTGCAGCATCATTAAAAGAAAGATTTCCAAGATAAATGCACAGTCAGGAAAAACATCTCTTTAACCGGTGGCTCCTGGTTTGTAGCTCTGTTGGACAACTTGCTCTTCCGGGGGAAGATATTATGGACAAGCATCAGCTTGTTTCCACCATAATTTGTGAGTTTTCGCTTCTCTTCTGAGGATTTCACGAGTGTTAGAAAGCCTCTCGTCTCCTCTCCAGTAGGGAGGGCAGGCAGCTTTGTGATAACCTTGCCCTGTCATTGCGTTCTTAGAACAAATCTGCTCTTATCAGGATCTTGTACCAGGCAGCAAATGCAATTTCCCAGCTCCCCTGGCGGGTGCCTGCCTCAAATCCTCCACAGGCAATCTGCCTGTGTGATCTGACGTCTTTAAGAGGGACTTGAACCCAGGCGGCATTAGCCCATCTGACAACTAGCTCTACCTCTGACAAAGTGTCAGCCTCGCCTAGTGCGCTCCCTCACTCTCTCTTTCGTTTTCACACTGATTGCTTTCTATCTCTTTCATCCTCTCTGTGTATTAACATCTCTGCTTTTCTCTCTCACTGTCCTTTTTTTTTTTTTCCCTCCCTCTCTCTCTGTTGTGCCACTTGTCTTGTTTTCAGGCCACAGATCACAGGAATGCATTAGCAACTTCTGTCGCCTATCATGCCTCTTTCCCTCCTCTCTCCACACGACATTGCAGGCCACTTCTCTATTCTCACTAAGTCCCATTCGTCCTCATAACAGCAGATCTGTTCAGACAGGCTGCTGATGCTGAGGTGTGTGTGCGTGTGTGTGTGTGTGTGTGTGTGACAGAGAGAGAGAGAGCCACTAAATGTGGCTTTCCTATGCGAGTCATGCTTCATGGAATGAGCCTGCCTGTACTCTCTGTGTCAAGGCAGTGAAGGAAAAAAAAAAAACAGGCTTATTACCATTTTTGTTACTGACACTACCGATTTATCCGAAGACTTTGTAAAATTAATCAACAACTTGCTGCCACGACTGAAAATAGCATAATATCAAAAGGCAGAAGAAAGGGGAAGAAACCTGGCTGTGGGTGAATAAGACACAAAAACTAGAAAAAAGACTGTAATGTAAAGGTTGATCTATTTATTTACTAGTCAAGCAAGTTGTGAGGAGCTAGAACAGGCCTTATGTTAGTCTAAAATCATTACGGTACACGTGAATATATCTACCATTCGTCCATCACCGATTTTTATTTTTGTCATTTTATGTTGCTAATTTGATCGTCTTCCTCCCTGAAGATTCAACTCAGTGAATATTTAAGCACAACTCAAAGCTAGGAACTGGCAGTCAGAGCTGTGTGAGCAGTAAGTTATCAGTACTCAGCCACATCCACTGCTAAGTGCACGCTGACAGAGGTGATTAAGGCCCAAGTTTAAGTAAAGCAGATATCAGAACGTTGAGAAGCATGTTCGTTTCCACAGAAAGGGAAATTAAGGCGGTGTCGCTCTGCCTCTCCTCATCACTGCTGAGTTGCTCCAGACAGTAATGTCTAGTTAGCAGCTACAAGCCAGGCTGACGCAAAGACTCTTTGCCCGAGAGCAGAGGTCTCCCCGCCACGATAAAGGCTGCAGCTTGGAAAAAAAGGCAGCTTGCATGTTTGTAATAACTGAGCGGAAGAGTTGAATCACTGAAAGTATTGTGCTAAGAGCAGATGACAAATTTATCAAGGAGTGTTTGTGAGTCTAGCTGTGCAGTGCAGTACTCCATCTCTATTGGTTGTAAGTTTCAGTAGATTTCTGCTTTTGCTCTGAATTAACCATCAGATCAGTAAGAAATACTTACACCAAGTAACTGACCCGTTAGAGAAAATGGTTACACGGTTAGATTTGAAGGAAAATGTTGTGCTGTTTGAGGGACCTCTCCATGAGTCTGAACAAAGACAAAGATTCAGCTTTTGAAAGGTAATGCGTTTGACCACGTTCCATGTTGTTCTGTTTGAGCCAGAAAAAAGCAGCTGTAGATGTATATATATCGACCATCCAGCATCATGTAGTGCTTTAATTTGGACTCAGCTCTCGATGTTTTACTATTTTGAACAGGAATGAGGGATTTCAAACTGAATTCACCTTTTTCTACCCAAATTTGAGCCGCCTCACTGGGCTTCTCTGAGAAGTCAGAAATAAATCAACCCTTACATTCGGTGATGGTCTAATAAATTTGTTAAGCACTGTATATAAACTAGGTGATAATCATTTTTAATGGACATTAATGTTTTTATTGTGTCCACACTAGTGCAACCCTTTCGTTTCAGATGCACTCTAAGTCAGTTTCTTCTGGAGCTGGACCTTGTAGTAACTCTGTAAGGATGAAACGATCTTTTTAAAGAAAACATAGATAGAATTTGAAGTCCAGCGTTTGTCCTCTGATCCATAGACTGTAAATGCAGATCATTTGGAATTGAAAAGTAAATGTAAATGATTGGGAAGGCAATATTGTGTTGGTTTTTGAGAGGTTAGAACATAGGTTTAATATCAGAGCTGAAACGATTCGTCAATCATTAAAAAAAAAAAAAAAAAAATCTTTACCTCTTATGATCACCTGTTAACTGCACTTTCTGTAAACCAGGGGGGAAAAAAAAAAAAAACAAGCCTTAGGGTAAATCTACTCTTTTTGTCTAATGTGGTAGTCTACCAAATATCTTTCTATTATGGACTACTGGTTTAACAAAATAAACATTTTGATCATCTTTGAATGCCTTTGAAGTACAACAGGTTAGTTAGGATTTTTCACGATTTTCCGACATTTTACAAACCAAACAAAGCATCTCAAATCTTTTTTAAAAAAGTGGGGGAAAAAATCCTCTCCTTTATGGAGCTGAAGGAGCAGAGGAACGTCTGTACCAAATTTAATGACAATTAATCCAATAGTTGTCGAGAAATTTCCCTCATGGAGCCAAAACTGTCAACCCTCTAGCGGTCCTAGACGAAAAAGTCAGGCCATCAGCACATTAGGATTCATCCATCCAGTAGTTATTGAGATATTTCACTCTGGATCGACCAACGCTGCCTTTGCACCATGCTGCTAGAGTGGATAAATACATGTATCACGCTAAACTAAATGTGTGCCACTTCTTTTCCAGAGCAGAAATGATCCTATTTAGAAATTAGACACAGCTGCAAAATGGACTTTATTACCTTACATTGAGTATGTACGTGCAAAGCTTTGATTTATCCATCCAATGTCTTCCGTGGAAAAACAACTGATTAGGCCACAGGAACAAAAGCAAACTCATCATCTCTCAACTCAACTGGTTCTGGCAATAGCATCACCGCAGGAGCCTGACAGCTGCCAGATGAAAGCTGGTGTGACTGAGAGTCACACAGCCCTCAGAGAGATCATGTGGTGCTATTGATGAGATGTCGCTCCATCATTTTACTCCCTTGGTGGTAATGTGTTGTACGATGATGCAAAACTGAGACAGAAAACTGGAAAATAAAAGAAAGTATTTTGGAGTAAGTATAAAGGGTTCTCAGGTTTTCAGAGAAAATACTTTGAAGTTTAAATCATAGCGTTAGGTTATTGAGTGGAACACACAGACCACATTTTTTCACTCGCCTATTTTATTGTATTGTGAGTCCAGAAAGAAATCAAAATAATCAGATACAGTTCAAAAGGAGTAGTTCAACAGTTTCCGGAAATATTTCGTTTCTATCCAAGACTCAGATCAGAGGATCACAGCTATTCTCATGTTTAACACAGAGCTAGTCAAGCTGCAGTTAGCCTAGCATAGCATGACAAAAGAAATCACATGTATGTATATTTAAACCGAACATCAGAGTGTATTCATGCAGACTGTAATTGTAAACTTTGTTAGTGCAACCATTTACATTATTGTTCAGTTTTGTACTGAGAGCTTTGTAATCTGGGAGCACTTTGACCAGATAGTTGGCTTCTCCACAGATAGAAAAAGAAAAGACAGCATCTATAAAACTCAACTGCACCTTAAACATCAACCAGCCATGTTTACATCAGTGTAAAGATTTGACAATCAGGACCGCCCTCCAGACATGCATTTGTTTCTGTTTGTCTGATGGCCTCGGAACTGTTGGTTTCGTGTCTGAATAAATTCCCTGAAAATGTTTCCGTAAAACTCCCGATCGCAATCTTACTGGTCCTACATGTAACATTCCTCATCACTTTCAAAACAAGAAACTGCATGGCTTCACATTAACAGATGGACACGTTCAA